>NC_036639.1:0-54269 GCF_002806865.2 Cucurbita pepo subsp. pepo | reverse complement strand
AAAAAAAAAAAAAAAAAAAAAAAAAAAAAAAAAAAAAAAAAAAAAAAAAAAAGATTTGGTAATTTTGATTTGGTTTTGAAAAGAAGATTTGGTAGTTTGATTTGAAATCATATTAAGATTAGGATTAGGAAGCAGAGAAAGAAGAGACCAGTGTTTCTCTCTTCTTCTTCCTCCCCCGCCCAGCTGTTCGTTTCACTTTCATCTTCGATTCTGCCTCTTTCTCGCACCTTATTTCTTCCGCTTTTCCTTTCTTTTTCTTCTTCTTTTTTTTTTTTATTTTTTTATTTTCTCTCTCCCCATTCTCAGAATCAGTTCTCAAGATCTGCATCCGCCATTCTCGATCATCTTCTCTACTTGATCTGCCAAATTCAACTCACTCCTCCGCTTCCGCTTCCGGTAACTCTCTCTTTCCTCTTCGTCTTTTGAGATCTTGCCCATTTCAACTTTGACTTACTCATCATACCTTTTCCCACTTCTACTCGCTTTCGCACTTTCTAATCCCTTCTTTTCTTTCTCCTTTTATGTTCTTGTTTCTGAATTTTATTTAATTACCAGTCTTCCTCTTTAATTGCGGTTGCGGGTTTTCAGTTCTTGATGCACAATGATGGCTGACATGGATGTGCACGCCGACGTCTCTCAGGTTTACGAGAAGTGTGCCTTGGATATGAGTACCTATGAGAATTTGCCTAACGCTTGCAATGCAGCATCCCTTGACTCTGCTGCTTCCATTCCTAAGGATGATACTGATGCTTCTTACGTTTTCGTCAACTCCACCGATGCTGCTACTTCCGATGATCATGTTGTGTCGGATCTCAATGGGCAACTAGAGTGTTCTCACAATGTCGATACGGAAATTAAGGTTCATAATGGGGAATTCAGTACGGACGATGGTAGGAAACCCGATTCATTTTTCGTTTCCAATGCATCTGAGGATTCACCGTTTAAATTTTCTGAGCATTTGAAAGTGAGTGACGCAATTCAGGATGAGACTAGAGTGGTAGATGTTCTTCAATCTTCTGACGCCAAGGTGGATGAACCGGAACCTGGACTGGATTCCTCCCAAAAAGTGGAAGAAACTCGAATCCTGGAGAACCAGGCTGTCAACGAATCGTTTGATGTAGAAGGTGAAATCCATGGGGTAGATGCTCCTCAAGAAGATGAAAACGTTCAGATTCAGGAGGAAAATCAAATAATTTCTACCTCTGAATCTTCAAACACGGATGCAAATCTTGGTGGACAAATCTTGGTGGTGTCTTCTCAAATGGCGGAAGATATTCAAATTCACGAGGATAATGGAGTAATGGGAATCATGAAGTCTTCTAATACCAAGGCAAATCGTGGGATAGACATTGAGGCGGAGTCTTCTCAAAACGCAGAGGGCATCCAATTTCGCAAGGAATATGGAATTGTTGCAATCAAGTTTTCTGATCCTGAGTCAAACACTGGGGAAGAAATTGAGGTGGAGTCTTCTCTAAAGGCAGACGAGGTTCAGAATCATGAAGAAAATGGCAGAGTGAAAGCCTTTAATTTGACTGACACTGCGGCTAATCTTAGGGGGAAAATTAAGTTGGAGTCTTCTAAGAAGGCAGACGATATTCAGAATGATGAGGAAAATGGCAGAATGAAAGCCTTCGATTTGTCTGGTACCGTGGCTAATCCTAGGGGGAAAATTGAGGTGGAGTCTTCTCAAAAGGGAGACGACATTCTGAATGATGAGGAAAATGGGAGAGTGAAAGCCTTCAATTTGTCTGATACTGAGGTGGACATTCAGAATCATAAGGAAAATGGCATAATGAAAGCCCCCAAGCTGTCTAATACCGAGGCAAATCCTAGGTCAGAAATTGAAGTGGAGTCTCCTGGGGAGGGGGAAGATATTAAGCTTAACGGGCAAAATGAAATAGTGGACGCCGTCAAATCTTCTGCTACCCTGGATAAGCGTGGGCAAGGTGAAGCAGTTCCCGAGGATAATGAAACAGTGGCTATTAATGAATTGTCTGATACCATAGAAAACCGCAGTGAAGAAACTGAGTTGGACTCTTTCGAGAGAGAAGAAGGCATTCGAGAATCACAAGATGCAAATGTGGAGGCTGCCGACTGCCATTCTGGCAAAGATAAGGTTGATGAGATGGTAAATAAAGCTGCGACAAGCGACCCAGTAGGAGGATTAGGAGAATCTCAAATTATAAGTATGGGTGCTGTTAAATCTGAGCTAGATCACCCTGATGGTTCAGTGGAGGACGTCAAGGGGGAATGTAAATTAGGGGTTGCTTTAAATGAAGAGAACTCTGAGAGAACTCAAGTTACAATTAATCCGGATGGTGAACATTGCCATGTTGTTGGTGAGGAACAAGAAAGTTTAAACAATGAGGATTCTCTTTTAGAGCCATCTGAAGAAAACAAAGTGGACATGGAGCAGCATTTGGCAGCAGCTCCTAGTCCATTGGTCAATTCAGAAGATGTAAATGGTTCTATCTCCACTAGCACTGCAACGAGTATGGATCAAGATGACCCTTTGAAGACTATTGATGACAAAGACACTGTAGCTAACACGAGCAGCTTCCATGACCATACTGAAACTTTATCTAGCTCTGTAGATCCTGATATTGATTCTGTTGAAACTCATAAATTAACTCATACAATGCTTATTAATGATCCAAAAGTGGAGTTAAATGAGATTACCGTGAATGAACAAGAGGTGAATCATGTGTTAGAACTAGAAGAAACTTCAGAAACGGCTTCCCATCCTAAAGTGGACGAATGTGACAGGGTTGAAGTTTTGGAAGGTACAGTCTCTGGAGATGAGATGTCCATTGCGCTTGATGAATCTAGAACTTCTTATGGTGATGATTCTGTTGCGGGAAGTCAATTAATCCCTGTGGAAGTTGAACCTGCACAAAGCGTTGAAACAGCAGTCTCTTCTGTTGTGATAGGAAATACTTCAGTTGAAATAAGGGAAATGTCCTGTACACACGGTCTTGATGATCCAGTACTGAGACCTGATCTTGAAGCCGAGGATTGTACAATGTCTGAAAATGTGGCTTCTGCTGGTGATTATGTCCAACTGGATAATGAAGTCCGTGAAAATCATGAGATTAGTCTTCTTGGTGACAATAATTTTGAAACCAAGTCTGAGAGTGGTGACATCGAAGAAGAAAACCAATCAACTTTCCCTTGTAATGATATGAGATCAGAATCTAACGATTTTATTTCAATTGAATGTGAAGAGAGAGGTTCTACTGTTCCTGAAGTTCCTAATGGTGACAATAAATCTACTGCGATCCAACAAAGTTCTGCTGTTGAAACAGATTCAGAATTCCGTGATAATGAACGTAGCTCAAGTCCAACTGCTAATGAGAAATCAGGAGAGAATATCGAGATTGCATCTTCCGTAGGAGGTGGTGGCAGAGATATAACTAGCGATGATTGCACATCAGAAACTGAAGTCAAGGGTTCTGCAGTAAACGATGAAGTGGATCTGAACCCAATGTCTGATATTGCCTCTCAAACTGACAGTAAACCGACGAAAGAAGAAACTGAGGTCGTTCATGAGAGTTGCCAGAATGAACCTTCCCCTATTTCCCCAGAAGGTTCTATTGAAGCTTTGGCAGGGAAGAATGTAGGTACTGAAGCAGGAACAAAGCCACTTAACTTTTTGGTTAGGGTACCTAAATTTGGTGATGTAAATATAAGAGAGCAGATTAAGTGTGCTCAAACGGAAGTTGATCAGACGACCAAGGATCGAGATGCCATTCGAGTTCAAATACAGATAATGAGGGTAATAATGACATTATTATACTTTTTCAAAGTTTATTTATGTATATGTAAACATCATTTTATGGTTCAAATGGTTATCTGTTCAGGCTGCATGGAAAGTGTTAAGTGATGATCTTGAAGCTGCAGTGTCAGAAGGAAGAGCTGCAAGAGACTTGCTGAGATTCAAACGACAGGAGATTGACTCTGTTCAATCAGTCATAACAAAAGTAAAGAATGCAATGTCCATTGGGGACATTGATGGCAGGGTAAGTACATGTTGATCTTCTAGTTAAATATGTTTGTAGCGATTCTCCTCCCCCCTGCCACTTGTGTGCATGCTCATGCCCCTGAATTTATTTTTTATTTCAACGTTTTGTGAAATCGTGCTTCAATGTATGCAGGTGCGCAGCATTGAACACATTATAGAGCATGAAACACTGCCACTGAAAGAGGAAAAGCAATTGATTCGTGAAATCAAGCAATTGAAGCAGCTACGGGAACAGCTTTCATCTACTACGGGTAAGCAGGATGAGCTTCAACAGGCATTGGACCAGAAAGACCAGTTTGAAGAGCGCCTAAAGGTATGATATAGGGTTTGATACTTTTGTATCTCTGCTTCTCTAAATATGGCTTCTAACACTTGCAATGCAGCATGAGATTCATTCCAATCATCTACAATTTTCTTTTAAAGATGCATATTCACATGGTATTTGTTACTTGGTACCCCTCATCTAAAATGTGTTTACAGCTAAAAGTACTTGCAATGCAGCATAAGATTTAGATAATTTGTCTTCAGTTTTGTTTTAAAGATGCTATAAATATGAATTGTACCCCTCATCTAAATATGGTTTCAAGTGCTCGCAATGCAGCATAAAAAATTAGAAAATGCATCTTCACTTTTGTTTTAAGATGCGTATTCTCATGATATTTATTAATTGTACCACACAGCTATTAAGAAAGGAGATGGATTTACTGAGAGGCAATGTTCTGAAAGCTGAATCAGTTATAAAGGCTGCTAAGAAGATATGTAATGATGAAAGCTTAAAGCTGGATGAATTGCAATCCAAGTTTAAAGCAGCAGATAAGATTCGCCAAGAAGCATATGCCAATTTACAGAGTACGAGGAAGCAATTATACGATAAGGTTTGTACTCGTAATTTTTGCTCATAATGCGATCTACTTGTGGTAATAAGCATTTTAGAAGACGCTGTGTACAACAAGTGTCGAAGTTATGAGGGCCAGGGTCTATTTCCCTCATGACTTTTGAATGAAACAAGATCGACATCTTTAAGGAAGATGGTTTCCAACGACCTATTTTAGCTGGTATAACATGTTTGTGAGGAGAATTTATCAAAAGGGGTTTTCCATTTTTGTTTTGAATTCTGTTCTGTATAGGTTGAAAGATTGCAAGCTGGAGCCTGATCTGGGGGACTATTTTATCTCTCAGATAGAACATACATTTTTTTTTTTTTTTTTGTTTATGAATCGAACCATCAAACTTTGAGATGCCAAATTATATTTTTATCTACGAGGTTAGACTCGAATAGGCAATAAATGATGTTGGAATTGGACATGTGTCATTTTATGTTTTCCGTTGGCATATTTCCATCGGTAGAGATCCTCTAACGATTGCCACCCAGCGAAAGTGTAACCGTTGAAGTTTGACCCTTGACTTGCAGAACAAATACTACTGGAAGTATCGGGATGACGTGAAAGAAGCCAATGAAATCGCAACGAGTGGAGATGTAGAGAGACTGCAACGTTTTTCTGTTAATCAGGTTAATTTATTCTTCCCCTAGTTTTTGTTGACATAATCAAGTTACTCTTTGGTATTGAGTCGGTGTTGCTATTGCTGGTTTGCTTTGATTTTGGGCGTCGAGTTGTTTCCATACTCTGATTGATCAATATTTTAGGTGGAGTGCATGATGGAACTGTGGAACACAAATGCTGAGTTCAGGGAAGAATATATTAAGAGCAACATGAGAAGTACCCTGAGGCGACTAAAGACGTTGGATGGCCGCTCCCTTGGCCCCAATGAAGAGCCACATGCACTGAACCAGATTGTAAAGGAGAGACCAGCGAGGGACAGTTCTCTTTCAACAGTTTCAAAAACGCTGGAACCAGAAAACCTGATACCCGCTGAGAATATGAGAGATAATGATAAACCAGTGATCGAAGTAGTCAAAACAAAGAATCAACCGACAAAAAACAAGAAGCCCACGACAGTTGTGGCTTTAATGAATGGCCTTAGGAATATTTCTTGCGAGAATGACGTAGAAGAGCCACCACAACCCGTGGAGATTAAGCGAACAAGAGAGGAAGAGGAGTTGGCGGCGAAAGCAGAAGAGTTGAGAAAGAAAGAGGAAGCAATCAAGTTGAAGGAGCAACATAAGTTGGAAGAGAAGACCAAAGCCAAAGAGGCATTGGAGAGGAAAAAGAGAAATGCTGAGAAAGCCCACGCTAGGGCGGTAACTAAAGCAAGAAAAGAGGCGGAAGAGAGAGAGAAGGTATTGGGCATATTCAATTTGCTTTTAATTCTTTGCTTGAATTACAATTTTGACAGCTAACATATTTGTGCACAGCTAAGGGAGAAGAGAGCAAAAAAGAAGGCAAGGAAGATGGCAGCAGCTGAGACGGAAGCTGGAAATGGTTTGGAAGAAAAGGAATCTGGTATAATCACGGAGAGCACCCCGAAGGAGGTGTCTGAAAACACAGGTAAACAGGGGACGGCTGCGAAGAGGCCACCAAAAGCGTCGCAGTCGCAGTACACCAAGCACAGCAAGACAAAGTCAACAATTCCTCCACCTCTTCGAAATCGGAGTAAGAGGGGGATGCAGCCATGGATGTGGGTTCTTTTGACCACCCTGATTGTTTTCGTGGTGTTCTTCGTGGGGGCAACAGCGGCTTCTCTACTAGGTCTTGGTTTCTAAATTTAGAATGCAATTCAATTTCATATAGAGAGCGACACACAATTACAGTTGGTAAGGGCAGAGGGATAGAGTTTTGGTTTGGGACATTCCCATAGAATATATTTCTATATAGATACAGTAGGCTAATTCTTTGGCTCTATTCTCAGGACTGGTCTCTTTTAAATTAACAAAATGAAAGTTTTCCCATTATTAAGGCGCCTCAAATGACCCTTTTTTATTTTATTTTATTTTGTTGACTGGGAAAGCATCTGAACTAAAAGTGCTTCGAATGAGTAAATATGGAGAGGATGTTCCATAGGAGAGGAGAAGTAGAAGCCAAAGTGGATGTATCGGCGTCCGTACAGGGGGGAAGGGGCCCGCACTGACAATGTAGCTATCCGGAACCGGAATCATGTGGCCCCAACGCTTCTGTATCCTGTACAATGGTGTTGATGGGTGCCTCTTCCAATCCTTAATGCGTAGTGCTATTATGGGAAGTGACTATCGCCACAACCATGAGCAACGCTCCCGATTTTAGGTGCTCATTTTAGAACAGCTAAACCCAATTTATAAAGCCGAAATTGAGTCTTTGCACATATCCGGACATCATGTTTTAGTATACAAACAAACTAATTAAAATTTCTTGAACTGTTACTTTGAGGAGCTATTTTGTATGCTTTAGTTTCATAATTGAAAATAATAACAATAGAATAAAGGTGACGTGTGGAAAATATAGGCGGTGAGGGCGAGGGAGACGGGGAATGGAGGTGTGAGATTTGATGGGCTGTGCGTGAGTGTTTGGTGCACGCTTCAAAATGAGGTGCGAACAGAAGGTAGATCACAGGTGGGTGAGAGTAGCAATCGCAAGACAAGAAGGCATTACTCATGTATGTAATATTCCGTTGTTATTAACTCATATTACAGACTTTGAGTTGAGTTGATGTTTCCTGTCTTCGTGTCAGACTTGCACGAACTGATGGATAAAAACAATATTGGGCAATAAGAGAAAAGGAAAAAGTGATTCTTCCTGCTCCAGCTTCTGGTTCAGGTTCAGGTAGTTCAGGTAGTTCAGGTTCAGGTAGTTCAGGTAGTTCAGGTTCAGGTACAGCCCAGCTTCAGCTCCAGCTCCAGCTCCAGCTCCAGCTCCAGACGACTCTCTCTCGCTTTCTTCTTGGGTTTCGTACAGCAGCAACAACAGGCAGTAGATTGCTTTGTACATATTCCAGATCTCATCTCTTTCAGCTGGATCTCTTCCATTTCTTCCCTTCTTCTCCTTCCCCTTGCTTCCCTTCCCCTTCCTCTCCATGGACGACCTCGGCGCCCAAGTTGTTCCTCCTGTTTTCATCCACCAAACCTTCCCCACTCACTACACTGGTTTGCCTTCCACCTCCAACAAGCGCCCTTTATCTTATCACAATCACCTCCACCACTACTCCCATACTTGGAACCCTAAAACTTGGGATTGGGATACCGATACGTTCCTCATCAAACCCTCCGACCCTGCGCTACTCCACTCCGATGCTCTCTCATCCAAACCCCACTTCCTTCCTGCTACTCCTCTTCCTTCCACCTCAAACAACAACACTCTCCACCTCCAGGATGATCAGACTCTTCGCCTTAATCTTGGTCCTGCTCCCAATTTCAATTGCGTTGAGCAGCCGCTCTCCAAACCCCCCAAAAAGCTCCGCCCTGACCCTGGATCTCCCGCCGCTGCCACCTACCCTATGTGTCAGGTCGATAATTGTAAGGAAGATCTCTCTAATGCCAAAGACTATCACCGCAGACATAAAGTTTGCCAGCTCCATAGCAAATCCACCAAAGCCCTAGTTGCTAATCTGATGCAGAGGTTCTGCCAGCAGTGCAGCAGGTTTTTTTTTCCTTCGTACCATCTCTCCCCGCTTCTCTATGCCTTTTTGTTTTCCATCTTGTGTTGATGCGCCAGAAATTCATTACCAATCTGCCTCCCTCTTCAAATGTGTGTATATACATTTTAACTCTTATTGCTATTAACCTCTCCTCAGATTTCATCCACTTTCGGAATTCGATGATGGGAAAAGAAGCTGTAGAAGGAGACTTGCGGGGCATAACTGGCGTAGAAGGAAGACGCAGCCCGAGGATGTAACCTCAAGGCTGACACCGCCAGGAAGTAGAGGACCCCCAAGCGGTGGGAAGTTGGACATCTTCAGTCTATTGGCTGTTCTAGCTCGGGCTCAAGGTCAAGCAATTGCCTGATCAAGTTTCTGATACCTATTTGTTTCTGACTTTTGTCTTAACACATTGATTTGAAACATCAGGAAAAAACGAAGGCCAGAGTGTAGAAAGCTTGCTGTCAGCTAATAGTGACCAACTCATTCAGACCCTCACTAAGGTCAATTCACTTCCTTTACCAGCAGAGTTTGCAGCAAAGGTGCCCAATTTAGAGAATTTTATGGGGGAGGCTTCTCCAGGAAGTTCTTTACAGCACCAAAACAAATTCAATAGAAATCCATCTTCTTCTTCGACCATGGACTTGCTCACTGTACTTTCAGCAACTTTAGTGGCATCAGCTCCAGATGCTCTGGCAATGCTGTCGCAGAAGAGCAGTCCGAGTAGTGCTAGCGAAAAAACAAGGTCATCGTGCCCCTCTGGTTCTGATCTCCAGAATAGGCCTCTGGAATTTCCTTCAGTTGGAGGAGAAAGAAGCAGTACCAGTTACCAGTCTCCCGTGGAAGAATCAGATGGACAAGTTCAAGGATCTCGAGTTGGTTTGCCACTTCAGCTGTTTAGCTCTTCGCCTGAACATGATACCCCACTGAACTTGACGGCTTCTAGAAAGTACTTTTCTTCTGATAGCAGTAATCCTATTGAAGAGAGGTCTCCATCATCCTCACCTCCTCTCCTGCAGAAGTTGTTTCCCGTGCAAAGATCAGAAGAAACTTCCAGTAATAGGAAAATACCAATCAGAAAAGAAGTTAGTGGAATTGTTGAGGTCCCAAAGCCTCCTAGTAGCGCCATGCCCTTTGAACTCTTTAGAGAGTCAGATAGAGGAGGCGGCCCAAATTTGCTTCATACTGTTCCTTATCAGGCTGGCTATACTTCTTCGGGGTCTGATCATTCACCTTCTAATTTAAATTCTGATGCTCAGGTATCCTGCTGAGTACATTCTTCTTTGTATTTGTGGACGTGCTTTGTGTGTGTGTGTGTGTGTGTGTGTGTGTGTGTGTGTTTGATATCATTATTCTTTATTGTGGTTTGAAACAACATTATTCAGGATCGCACTGGAAGGATAAGTTTTAAACTCTTCGACAAGGATCCCAGTCAGTTTCCAGGGACATTGCGGACACAAGTAAAATTCTAGGATCTTATTGCTTCCAATTTTCTTTTATATAAAATGCTGCAATTGCATATGTCTGGAAAAAATTCATAAAGTTTCTCTTCTAATATTCTAGATATACAATTGGCTGTCTAATTGTCCATCTGAAATGGAAAGCTACATACGGCCTGGTTGTGTGGTTCTATCGATTTATATGTCTATGTCATCCATTGCATGGGAACAGGTGAGTGAAGAGCTGTTATCCAGGACTGAAATTGTACCACTAAAGTTCTATGAGCTCTAACTAATTTCATTCGTTCTTTGCCAGCTTGAAGAAAATTTGGTTTTGCATGTTAAATCTTTGGTTCATGGCGAAAATCTTGAATTTTGGAGAAGTGGAAGATTTTTAGTCTACTCTGGGAGGCAACTAGCGTCGCACAAGGATGGTGAGAACTTACCAGGGTAGTGGTCGGTCTTTGTCTTGTTGAATTAGAGCTTTATTTAGTATTAATCAGCATCAAATTTTTTTTTTTTTTTTTTTTTCTTATCTGATTTGGTTCATAACGATGTGTGATAATCTTATAGCGTAGTCCCTGAAGCCATAGGCTGTAGATTTGTTGTTGTTCTTGTGTTAAATTTTGTTTCCACTGATTTGATTGGATATTCAGGGAAGATTCGTCTGAACAAATCCTCAAAAGCATGGAGTAACCCGGAGTTAATCTCGGTGTCACCTTTGGCTGTTGTGAGTGGACAAAAGACATCCTTTCTATTACGGGGAAGGAATTTGAAAAATCCTTGCACCAAGTAAGTCCAATGTTATGATAGGTGATGAATTTTGTTGGTTTTTATTGTTCCTTTTTCTCTTTTCTGGAAGTGACACTTCACAACCTTGTAGGATTCATTGCACATTTATGGGTGGCTACATATCCAAAGAAGTAATGGGATTAAGTAGGCAGGGAACATACGATGAGATACACTCTGGTAATTACAAAATTGGGGATGCATCACCGTCCACTCTTGGTCGTTGTTTCATTGAGGTAGTTTTTTTGGTTTGAACTAGCATGTGTTATCTTCTTGGCCACAGTTAAAGTTTCTTACAAGATTATTCTTTTAATCTACTGTACAATGCTAACAGGTGGAAAATGGTTTTAGAGGAAATAGTTTCCCCGTTATTATAGCTGATTCTGCCATCTGTAAGGAATTGAGGCATCTTGAGTCCGTGTTTGATGAGTTTAGAGTAACTGATATCAGTTCCGAAAGCCATTCATGTGTTCCTTCGCAGCTGAGGCTAAAGGATGAAACTTTGCAGTTCTTAAATGAACTTGGATGGCTATTCCAAAGGGAAAGGTCGTCTTCCAAGCTAGATAATCCAATTTTTCTAATCAGGCGGTTCAAATTTTTACTCACGTTCTCAGTAGAGAGGGACTTCTGTGCGCTACTTAAAACACTTCTTGACATTCTGGTAAAAAAATGCTTGATCACAAATGGACTATCAATGAAATCTTTGGAAATGATATCTGAGGTTCAGCTTTTGAACCGGGCAGTGAAAAGGAGGTGCAGGCCGATGGTTGATTTACTCGTCCATTATTATGTATCTGGCTTCGGTGATGAAGAGAAAAAGTACCTCTTTCCACCAAATGTTATTGGTCCTGGTCGTATTACGCCTATGCATTTGGCAGCTTCAATGGCAGATTCAGATGATATGGTTGATGCTCTGACAAATGACCCGCTGGAGGTAACATCTAGTTGCATCTTTTAAGGCGTATCCTGGTTTTCTTTTGAGGACAAGATGGGTTTTTGCGTTACTGTATACTTTGATATTTGTCCCAAAATTATGTTAGAGCGCTCTGATAGTTGACCACCGTGGTGATGAAGGATTATATTGTCTACTTTGTTGTCTGAAAGCTCTCAAAACCCTTCCTAGGTGTACTTCCCAAAATGGTTCCGAAGTGCTGTTTAGGGGGTTTTTTATCCCCTAAGAAATGGAGAAATATGTTTTAAAAAATCCTCTTTTGTCAGAAAAAGTTTAAATTATGATTGGTGATACTATATTTTTAATACAAAAAAATTATTTACATTTACGTGCTGTTAATTTGTTGTTTGGAAGTTGCAGATTGGATTGAATTGCTGGAGTTCCCAAGTAGATGCAAGCGGAAAGTCAGCACGGGGTTATGCGTTGATGAGGGGAAATCACTCTTGTAACGAGCTGGTGGATCGAAAACTTGGTGACAGAAAGAAGGGTGAAGTGTCAGTGAGAGTTGGGAATGAGATAGAGGAAGTAGGGGTGTCAAGTAGTGAGCGGAGCAGGGTGCAAGGAAGATGTTGCTCTAGGTGTGCAGTTGTTGCAGGAAGGTGCTACAAGAGGGTTCCTGGGAGTGGGACACACCGGTTGCTTCATCGGCCCTATATCCATTCAATGCTTGCTATAGGTGCTGTGTGTGTTTGCGTGTGCCTATTCTTGCGGGGTTCCCCAGACATTGGCTTAGTAGCACCCTTCAAATGGGAGAACTTGAGGTATGGGACAATTTAGTTTGAATAGAGTGATGATGTGTAATGAATAGAAGACAAGTGGTTGATAAGTTGAGACGATCTGTTGCCTTGAAAGAGAAGAGGTGAACCAGCAGCCGAGTTGTGAAGTTGAGACGGATTAGTTAAAAGAGCAGATATTGTATTATTTGGCAGCTGCGGTGGGTTTTGAAATAGAGGGAAGGTGCCACTGGACGTGGAAGTTGAATTCGAGAAAGCGGGCCGGGGATGATGGAGTGATTGAAGAGGAAAGGACGGGGAAGAGATTATGTAAGAGGTCTGAAGAGAGACCCCCTCCCCCTCCTTTTTATTTTCTTTCTTCTTTATTATGTAAGAGGTCTGAAGAGCAAGTGATTGAAGCGGCAGAGCTGGCGCGGAGGTGCCTAAAACTGAAGGGGGAAGACAAGACCGAGGATGAGAGAAGTGGTGTCGGAGGAGACGGAAACTTTACTGGAACGCCCACAACAACTACACCAAACAGGGGAGATCTGTACCCCAATAAGGTTTTAGTAAGAATGGATATTAAGTTAGTTCAGAAAAATAATTTTGAAAATTTGTTACTGTCTTCTACTGTGAGCCGTGAGCCGTGAGGTGTGAATGAAGCGGCTTTTGTTTGATTGATCCCCGTTTGTGAATGTTAAGTGACATCCAGGTGCGACTGTATTAATAAATCTAATTAATTGAGGTATAAATTGTAGGTTTGGAAAGGGCTTAAAATAAATATTGCAAACCCAATTTAGGATTTTAGGGAAATTTTGGAATCAGTCCTGGAATCAACCATCTGTCATCACCGCTCAATGCACCTCAGTGGTTGAGTTCACCCATAAAACACAAGAACGACGGCATGTTCTTGAAAGTGAAAAACAAAATTAAAATAATTGAAGAAAAAAGACGATAGGGTGTAGAAATACAATTGCAGGAAATAAAATAGTACGTGGAATCTATTTATTTTATTTCTTTTTTCTTGTGAAACAACTAATTCATTTTATTTCTTTTTCTCTAATTAAACTATTTATTATCATTGCCAAAACCCAATAAAGCCAACAAGGCCAGCCACGATACTCACAAATTCACATAATCACATTCACCAATCCCGCCCTCCTCCTTATTCATGTCGGCCCCACTTTTATTTATTTCTCTCTTTACTCTCACTGCCCCACAAAAATACATAGCTATAATTCTTTTCATTTTTTATTCCACCTCTTACTAAATCACTCTTCCAACATAACTTCTTACTTACAATTTATAATTTATAATTTCAAAATAAATGATAAAACCATATTCCGCGCTAGTTAACAATATCTGTTATAACAATAAAAAACAATTTCATTTTCACGTTTCCAATATTTTCCCTTGTTAATTTAACATACAATTTTGAATATTTGGTTTTGTAACAAGGTATGACCAAACATATAATTTTAAGAAAAAGGAAAGAAAAAAAAAAAAACCAAAATTATCAAACTTAATTCTATTTTTCTTTCTTAAAATAGAGAAAATGAAAAATAAAAAACGAGGATCGAGAACACTACTTAACCGGCTTTAGCAACTTGCTTTTGGGGCGTTTTGAAATGATGAGAGTATCATCAATTATTTGTTTGGTGCAAATTCAACAATACTATTTTGTCTCTATTAACTACCATTGATTGATTGATAAATACTTAATACCATTCCATTATTTAGTATTGACTAATTTTAATTATTGCATCTAATTAATAATAATAATAACAATCATCCTCAAATATAAAGATGAATTGGGCTTAGCCTTTTGTTTAGTAAAAATGAATGAATTATTTTTAGTGGCTAGAACTCGTTTATTTTGAGGGTAGTTTTATTAATAAATTGTGTTTTTAGTCGGTTAGTCGATATCATCTGATTAAAGGAGATTTAAAATAGAAGATGCATTGCCACCAAATGCAAAAGAAAAAGACTTGGCATTACCAAATATTTGCGGAAATTTATTACAAAATTAATTAGGTTTATTCATGTTTTTACCTTGCCGGGGCGGACACCTCACTGGCAATAAAGTTAGGTTAAATCAAAGTGGTAGACTTGTAATTCCAACGAGATCGATGCCCAAATGTTTTAGGGAATCCCTGAGGTCGCGGTAACTGCAGGACCTGGAATCCAGACACGTGGATGCCTCACCTACGCTTGTTTGATTTTTGCCTCCCACTCCCCACCCCAGTCCCATCACTGTAATTTTCTGAAGATATGGTTTCCCCAAGGAAAAATATTAAATTATTACACTAAAAATAAAAGGGAAAAAAAAAAAAGGAAAAAAGAGCAATGAATACACTAAATATGATATGATATGCGCATATGGCCACTAATCTCATCGCACCGACAGACAGAGCAAAAGAGACTGGCGGAGGCCAAGGACTGAAGTTCCCCTTTCTGCCTCCCTTCCTGCCTTCCTGCCTTCATGAGGAAAGACGGTCCGGCTACCTCCATCGGCGACGCCCAAGTCGGCAAACTCTTCACCTGCTTCGAGACCAAGCCTCTGGTCGCCACATGTCTCGCCCTCACTCTTGTCATGTTCCTCTGGAATCTTCCTCCTTACTACCAGAATCTCCTCTTCACCACCGCCCGCTCCTGCTCCGCCCCCACCAACACCACCGACGCTGCCCTCGCCAATCTCACCATTCCTCCCAATACCTCTCTCCCCTTTACCGCATCTGCCGCTGCCAAAAAGTACTCCACCACCCTCCCAACCGATCCCAACAACCGAATTTTCCAGCCATTTGGTAATGCCGCGGCTCTATTCGTTTTAATGGGAGCCTATAGAGGCGGACCACGCACTTTTGCCGTCGTCGGCCTTGCTTCCAAACCCATTCACGTCTACGGCCATCCTTGGTACAAATGCGAGTGGATCTTCAACAATGGATCTTCCATCAGGGCCAAGGCCTACAAGATTCTTCCCGATTGGGGCTATGGCCGTGTCTACACCGTCGTCGTCGTCAATTGCACTTTTCCCCTCAATCCCAATCACGACAATTCGGGTGGAAAGCTTACGGTTAATGCCTACTACGGTCAGTCCCAGAAAAAGTACGAAAAGTTCACTGCTCTTGAGGAATTGCCAGGCTCTTACAACGCCTCCAAGTTCCGTCCTCCTTATGACTACGAATATTTGTACTGCGGTTCGTCTCTCTACGGGAACCTCAGTGCCGCCAGGATCAGAGAATGGATGGCATACCATGCCTGGTTCTTCGGGTCTAAATCCCATTTTGTGTTTCACGACGCCGGCGGGGTGTCCCCAGAGGTCAGGGCTGTCCTCGAGCCGTGGGTGCGAGCTGGAAGGGTGACAATTCAGGACATCAGAGCACAGTCAGAGTACGATGGGTATTACTATAATCAGTTTCTGGTAGTGAACGACTGCCTCCACCGGTACCGACACGCGGCAAACTGGACATTTTATTTCGATGTGGACGAGTACATATATTTGCCCGAGGGGAGTAGCTTGGAGTCCGTGTTGGAAGAGTTTTCCGTATATACTCAATTTACAATCGAGCAGAACCCGATGTCCAGTATGCTGTGTTTGAACGATTCGGCTCAAAATTACTCCAGGTACGTGTTCGATCTAATTATGTGTGGAAGATACTTGTTGGATCTGGGGTCAGGTAGGAGGTAGATAGTGATGAATGAATTGATATATATATATATATTTGTTCCCCTTGTCAGGAAATGGGGGTTTGAAAAGCTGCTGTTTAAAGACATAAAGTCTGGAATCTGGAGAGACCGGAAGTACGCGATACAAGCCAAGAACGCGTATGCTACGGGGGTACACATGTCGGAAAATGTGATTGGAAATACGACGCACAAAACAGAGTCCAAGATTAGATACTATCATTACCACAACTCCATCATGGTGAGAGGGGAACTGTGCAGGGAATTCCTCCCCAACTCCGCCATTCATAACGTCACAATCTTCAACCAAGCCCCTTTTGTGTACGACGACAAGATGAAGAAGCTTGCTGACACCATTAAGGAGTTCGAGCGCCACGCCATCGGTACTGCTAATGCGAAGCTCTTCTCCTGATATGGTTACAGCTCGAGAACATCCATCAGCTTTCATCATCTTCCAAGTTGCAAATTTGGGTGTAGGAATGTGTGAATTGTAAGTAGAAGTCATGAATTTATGTGGTAGACAGAATTGGGGGCAGATTCGATTGGAGTGGCTGGACTTTGTGAATGTGGATGTAATGATGGGGGAGGGGAATTATATTTGCCCAAACTTTACTCCTCAGTTACTAACTTACTCCTCCTCCGTTACTAATCTACCCTGGTACTGGTGGTGGTAAAAGAACAGTCACTTTGAATCCAGTGATAGAAAAGGGATACATAGCTGCTTTAAGATTGTAATGAGTGGATTAAGGGACTTTTTTTTCTTTTCATTCTTTCTACTTTGAGCTCTAGCCTTGCAATTTTAAGGGACTTTTTTTCTTTTTTCTTTTCTTTTCGTGTATTATGAATATGATTATGAATGGGTTGCGACAGAGAAAATTGATGATGGGTAGTTTGTGCCTTCCGCTGCTTCCGCTTCTTTGGAGCGTGGAAGTGGAAGTACAGGGAAAGAGAACTGTGTCCTTACCGTTGCTACTTACTGAGGACCTATAGTAATAAAAGGTAATAATAATATATAATTACCGTTGTGTCCTTTGAATTGTTGTAATTAATTATGGTCTTTTATCTTCTTATGTGACAATTGTTATGGGAATTACTTTATTTAGAAGCTTAAAAAACATTAGACAAGGAGAAGGTAGTGTGTTTTTAAATAAATAAATAAGGGCATAAATAAGAATGAATGGCGTTGATGGATTATGCATTGATTAGTAAGGGCATTTTTCAATTTGTATGTGCTCGGGGAACAAGATTGTGGTCATCTTTTATTTTTATTTTTGTGTGGGTGTGTGTTGGTTTGGCGTGTCCGTTGACTACGTCGGGTTTCTTTTTGATTGGTATTAGCATTAAATGGAAAGGCCGCGTTGATGGTTTAAAGATAGTTTTATGACGTAGACGATGACCAATTTTCTGTTTCCTCATCGCTTACCTCGCACCAGCATCACATTTCAATAAATGATCCATCCCCTCCTGGTTATACCAATATCCTTCTCCTTCTCATTCTCATTCTCCTCCTCCTCCTCGGCTCCTCCTCCTCCTGGTTATACCATAATCCCCCAAAATTCCGTGTCAGAAACGTAGACAGACATCAGCAACAGCTAGGCTTGATACTGATGGGTGCCTGTTTATCCGACTGCCTCAATCATCCCAAACCCTCTTCTGTTTCTCCACCTCCTCCCACCGCCAAAGTGATCTCTTTGCAAGGCCATCTCCGCGAATACCCTGTTCCCATCTCCGTCTCCCGCGTTCTCCAGACCGAAAACTCCTCTTCTTCTCTTTCCGACTCCTTTCTTTGCAACTCCGACCGCTTATACTACGATGACTTCATCCCCCCTTTGCCTCTCGATGAACAACTTCTCCCTAATCAGATCTATTTCCTCCTTCCTTCCTCCAACCTCCACCACCGATTGAGCGCCTCCCAAATGGCTGCCTTGGCTGTCAAAGCCAGCCTCGCCCTCCAAAATGCCTCCCCCAACGATCGCCGTAAAAAGGGTCGTGTTTCTCCCCTCCTCAACCTCTCGGATTCCGACCACATCATCTCCAAGGAGCCCTCCAAAAAGAACGCCGCCGCGGATACCTCTGCCTCACCCTCCGTTAGAAAATTGCAGAGATTGACGTCCAGAAGAGCAAAAATGGCTGTTCGTTCCTTTAAACTCAAATTGAGCACCATCTATGAAGGCGCCGTTCTGTAGGGAGTAGGGAGTTGGTAGGGATTTTAGCCCCCGATTTACGTGGATACCTCCCTGCTCCCTTCCCTCCCCGCCTCTCATATATTTGTTAATTTTCATTTCTCCTCTGTAAGCAACTCTAATTTTTTTTCCCTTTTGTAATCTGAGATTCATTCTTTCAGCGTTGAGATGTATAGATGATTACCCATGTTGAATTGCTGGAAGAGGGAATTATCCTCTTCCGAAATCCTGATCTGATTCTAAGTTCCGGTTAATTTGCGGCGACTTGGGTGATCGACGACGCTTGAATTGGATTAACGAGGGGCCGAAGACGGTGGATGGGCAACCTAATTAAATATGCAAGTCAGAGTCAAAAGGGAGTGGCCCATTACAGTATGAACTGAATTGAACTGAAATACGACGAGAAGGCGGAAGAGTTGACAATCTGAAGCGGCGCCGCCGTAGTTGATGGCATGGACGACCCTGTTTACCTGAACACAATGTCTCTCTTTTCGCTTTTGTTATCTAATTCCCCACTAAATTCTACGTCCTCCATTTTGGAAAATTCTATTTTGTTAATTAAAAAGGAAACTTCATTCATACCAGCCCATGCCCATTGCTAATCCTTGGAATTCACAAATTTTAAATAATATGTAATCATATCCGTTCTTTCAACAAAATCACTTTTCACTTCAACACCCAACTCTTTAATCCACAATCACTGCCACATCATCGAACTCTATTCCAATCATTTTTTCACCGCAAATTTTAGTGGGCAAAAAGTTGATGGTAGGGGCAGAACATGCATGTATTTGTTTATGATGAAATGCTTTCGATAATGCTAAGGTTTTGACCACCAAAGCATGGTTGGTTACATTTTTTTTTTTTTTTTTTTAATTTATAAGAAAGATACATTTTGGACTTATCCATAATGTATTTGACCAATGATACAAAAATGATACATTATTGGCGCACTTTGTATTAAATATGTTAGCAATATAATCCATCATAGATTGTAAAATTAAGAATTATCATTCCTGTAGCACCTCGTCTTAAAACTACAAAAAAGAAATGGGTGCAATCTTTGTCGGTTTGGAGCACAGATTGCAATGGAAGGAAGGTGAGGTTCACGATGAGGAATGAGCGGTGCGAGGGTGTTAAACTAATGCAACTGGTGTCTGGGGGGGCGCATGTGTCTTGCCGACTCCAACTACGCCCATCTCATGTATCTTACAATAAATTTAATTTTGAGGGATTAAAGATGATTGTGATATTTTCAAAACTACTATTTATAGGTTATTAGACATCATTCTAATTAGTAATTAGATCGCGGCACACTACTAATCCGCAACCTCATTAACACTGAAAATTTATAATTTAAAATACACTTGAGTGAAATTTATCCTTTTCTAAATAAAATTTAAAAGCCATCCAATTTAACCAAATAGTTTGGACAACAAAAACCTTTAAAAGGAAACTGCCATCAACCCAAAATTATCATTTAACCAATCAAAATTGAAAAACCGTTGGTATTACCCTTACTAAAAATCATTTTCAGCAATTACACTTTATTGACTATTTATTAGCAATTAACTCATGTGACTATTAGTGGTTGGTTACCTAAAACATATAGCCTATAATTGTTACCACACTCCTTACCTTCATAAATCATAACATGCATATAGTTATGGTCCCAAAACATAATTTTTTCATGACCAATAAAACACGACCAACAACCCTACAATACCATAAATAATTCTACATATATAGGCTTGGAGCTTGGGCTTTACATTGGGATAGTGAATTTAATGGCTAATCCTAATTCAGCCCACAACATTGGTTGTCCATGATTCAATTTGGTTCTTTCTCCAAAATGTAGTACTGTTAACAATGAATCTAATGGATCACGAATGAGTAAAACCACCACCTATGGAGGGAAATTTTAAAGAAGTTTTGGAAAAAAAAAAAAAAATACTAAAAATCTCCTTCATGGATGATTTTCTTCCAAAAGTAGCTCAATAAAACTCTTACTCACCGCTTAAGGAACAAAATCCAATATTAATATCAACATATAGACACCTCTACAAATTATATTTAATTATCATCTAGATCTCTTCATTTTTTAAACCAACATTTTTTATGTTTGATATTTAAGTTTGTTTCCATGTGACATGGTTGGTTTCTAAAGTTTAAATTTTGCTTAGAATTAGTTACTACAAAATTGGTTTCTAAGTGGCCTCTATTCACTTGTTTGATGATCATGCTAACTAGATTTTGATGATATGTATTTTTCATTTAGTATGAAATTAATGAAACGTCCGAGGTTTTTTTTTTCTTTTTCCCCCCCATAAAAAAATAATAATAAAAGAGTGAGGGAGGAGTGAGGAGCGAGAGGAAACGTGAGAAGCCCCATGCGACGCGTGCGTACGCCTCCTCGCCGTCACAGATCGGTCACACGGTGTGGGTTGGGTGGGTGTTATAGTAATTGTCCAACGGAGCGGAATGGAGAATTGGGGTGGGAGGTGTGAGACTCGGGAAAAAACGTATAACCCCTTCATTTTCTTTCCTTTTTTACCCCTTCCTTCAAAATTGTATTGCTTTGCCTCCCTAGTCCCTATTGCTGTCTCGCCTGTCTTTCCATCGTCTTGTACATTCACTTATCTGAAACACATTTTAAGATCCGATCTGGGCATCTGTTGTTTGGAGGGTCCTTCAATTCCTCTCTCTCTCCCTCCTCCAATCTCTTCCTTTTCCTTTTCTCTCATTCACTCCTGTTTCCGAATTTCACTTCATTTGAACGAGAGAGAAAGAAGAAAGAGAAATGGAGGGTGATAAGAAATCATCGCCGGTGTCGGATGTTGGGGCATGGGCGATGAATATCATCAGCTCAGTCGGGATTATCATGGCCAACAAGCAGCTCATGTCTGCCAATGGTTACGCTTTCAGTTTCGGTGAGCTTCTTACTCTTCCTCGCACACCTCTCCTATAGATCTCTGATTGCTGAGTATGCACCTTCTTCTTTTTTTATTTTTTATTTTTTAAATTTTTTTATTACAACCTTTTAAAACTCCTTGCGCCAATTTTCGTTTTTCACCGATCTAAATCCTATCCATGGGTTTTCCCTTCGCTTCACTCTCGGTTCATCTCATGTAATGCGGACAATTGAGGATCTGTTCTCTTGGTTACGATGGAATTTCTCAACTCGTTTGTACGCTCAATGGCGATTTTGCACTTGTGGCCAATTTTTTTGCCCCGTTCTCATATTGCAAGTGACGTTTTACGGTCTTACTTGCAAGCCGGGACAGTTTTGTATGCTTAGTTAACCGAACTTTCATCTTGAAATTTACTGCGCGGATCCTTGTTTCCTTCCTACTAATTAAATAAGGTTATTTGAATTCTTTTCATTTTCAGCCACAACTTTGACTGGGTTCCACTTTGCGGTGACTGCACTAGTCGGTCTGGTCTCGAATGCCACTGGTTATTCCTCATCAAAGCATGTTCCTTTGTGGGAGCTCTTTTGGTTTTCTATTGTCGCAAATATGTCTATCACGGGAATGAACTTTAGTCTCATGTTGAATTCAGTGGGATTCTACCAAGTAAGAACTTACCATATGACACTCTTGACAACGTTTGCACTTTAATTTAGTTTATAGGAATGCATTGGGTATGACAAGTTAAACAATGTCTATCTAATTGTGTATTCATGCAATCTCTCTCTCTGTCTCTCTGTTTTGGTCTCTTTCCTTTCTTATTTTTACGATTGGAGAATATTTTTGTTTCAGATCTCGAAACTTAGTATGATCCCTGTGGTTTGTGTGATGGAGTGGATCCTTCATAACAAGCACTACTCAAAAGAAGTGAAAACTGCTGTTGTAGTAGTAGTAATTGGTGTGGGAGTTTGCACTGTCACTGATGTAAAAGTTAATCTCAAAGGTTTTCTGTGTGCGTGCATAGCCGTCTTGTCAACATCTTTGCAGCAAATTGTGAGTACTTCTTCACATATCTACTTGGCTGAATCTTGTCGTCTCCAGTTTAGCCTTTATTCCTTCTACTTTATGTATATGTTGATCAATTGGTTTGTAGCTAGGGTATGACTGTTTTTCTTTCTTTTTCCCATTTGTTTATCCCGCTGAAAGAAGCAAAACAGAAACTTTGAAGGTTATGGGACACTGGTTTCAGTGTAACGACCTTGAGTGAGAGACCCTTGGGCTCCTCTCTAGGCAAACCTGTTGCAATATTATTAAAATATCTTATCAGAAATGGTAACTGGAGTTGTTCAGTTTTTTTTTGTAATGGAGGTTGTTTTGGATAAAGACATTCTGATTCTTGGAACAATAACTATCTCATGGTCAGAATACTTATCTGTGTTAACCTTGATATCTTGAGTCCTTTTGTGTAGTCTGAAATGATAATAAAGGTAAGGGCAGTTGTTATAATAGTGTCATCGCATCGCTAAACCATATTCTTGCAACAGACTATAGGTTCACTGCAAAAGAAGTACTCCATTGGGTCTTTTGAATTGCTGAGCAAGACAGCACCTATTCAAGCCCTCTCTCTCCTGCTTCTCGGACCATTTATTGATTACTACCTTAGCGACAAATCTCTACTGAACTATAAAATGTCTTCTGGTGCCCTTGTAAGTAGAAGGTGGTTCATTTATGTACGCCATTCATTTATGTACGCAATTTTCAACTAATTTCTGGGGATGCTACATACTTGCAGTTGTTCATCCTCCTTTCATGCACTCTTGCTGTGTTCTGCAATGTGAGTCAATATCTGTGCATTGGGCGTTTCTCAGCTGTGTCCTTCCAGGTGTTAGGTCACATGAAAACAGTGTGTGTTCTCACATTGGGGTGGCTGCTCTTCGATTCAGAACTGACCTTGAAAAATATATCAGGCATGATTTTAGCCGTTGTTGGTATGGTCATTTATAGTTGGGCTGTGGAGGTTGAGAAGCAATCTGGGGTGAAGACTAATATCAATGTGAAACATAGCCTGACGGAAGAGGAAATCAGACTTCTGAAGGACGGAATGGAATCCAAACCAGTGAAGGATATTGAACTTGGTGAGACTAAAGGATAAATTTCACTTTGTTTGTTTAGGTCATGGTATTGTTTATGTTGTGTTTACAGTCTAGACTTATCCATTTCCTTGTCCTTGCACCCATCAATTTTAGATGTTATAAAGCTCTTGTAGAAACCTTGGCCGACCCTATATTTTTCTTGCACACATTTATATTTATACGTTTATATCATGTATATTTCTTTTTTCTTCACATTATTTATGCCAACGGAATAGTTGTAAGTCCATGAACGGATGGTAAAATGTAAACGTCATTTGTAATGGGTCAACTTTTATTTGATTTTCTCCTTTCTCGACGTTAATTCTATCTTCTATGGAAGTTTGAATACAAAATGCGTACAACTCAACCAAACAAAGCTGGCACATAATCGTTGTAAGTGAAACTTCTCATTAATTTTTGTGATGGAAGAATTTGGAGACTGAGGAAGAAGATTAACTTCTTGAATGGTTAAGGACAAATATTATTAAAATGAGGCACCTTCAACTTTATTCAAAAGAGATACCAGCATATAGTCCATAAACTGGAGTTGTACCATATTTGAATTTCTTATTTTTTAATTTCTTATTTCTCATTTCTCATTGTGTAGTTTTGTTAGTATGTTGAACGAATAATTAATGTCATTTCAATGATACTTTTTAAACGATTATGAGATGATAAGAGTGATAAGAGTAATATTGGAACATTTGAAATAATAAATTTAAATATATATATATTTTGTTTGTTTGTGTAATTTAGTCTCTAATTGATTCACCTTCAAATTCATTTTTTGGCTTGCGGAAAATTGACCATTATTTAGTTTCACCTAACATCGTAGTTTTTTTTTTTCTTAATCGTAATTTTTTGTTTATTTTATCTTGTTAGTTTTTAGTAGAATTGACCATTATTTAGTTTCACCATATATCGTGGAGAACTCACTCTCTCTTATTGTAGAGTTTATTTTATTTTATTTTATGGGGGTTGTTTACGAAAGAAACAGTTCGTCGCCTTCGATCTCAAGAGTGGAAGAACTTGCCGAATGTACCAAAAGGAGAAGTATTAAAATTAGACTTCGAGTGGGAGCTAGGGTTGCGCCGAGGAGCGGAGAGACGCACTGATCGACTTTCTGGAATTGAAGAACGCAGTGCCAGAGGTCATGGACGTGGAGCTGAATAATCAGTTAGAGGATGAAAATGAGAATGATTCTTTGTTTGAAGGAATGGTACTCTTCGACCCTTCCGAGTACCCAATCCAAATCCTTCCCACCCCCGAAGACCAAGATAGTGATCATCCTGGTCCAGATATCTCTAATCAGCCTCACCCCCTCAATTCCCCAGCCGATAAAGTTACCACTACTGCCAGTAATTCAGCTTCTTCTACGGTAACGATGCCTACTTCATCTTCTCATCTTTCTGAACCCCTCGACGAGGACCTCTTTTCCGACCTCACGCTCGTCACTACCAGTTCCATGCATAAGGGCCAAGCTAAACACCAAACTCAATTCCAGTTAGATCAGAATTCGTTGCAGATCACCGATCCTTCTCAAGTTGCCACAATTATGAATACCCCTGGTTCGGCTGTAGGAGAAGCAACGGAGAGAGACCGAGGAGTCGTCTCAATCTCTCGACAGATTTCAAGAAGGAAAAGGAGACCTGGTTTGCGAATTGGCTATGGCAGAGATGCCCACACCCCAAATCCCTCTCCCGATCTTAATTCTCCGAATTCCAATAATCACACTCATGACGACGATGACAATGACCAGGACCCTGATGCTTTATCTAAGATCCAACCATCTGCTTCTCCACCACAGACTTTAAGCTCTCATAGTTCTTCAGTTGACAAAATGGAATCCCCTAATTTTGTATCTCAAGAAGATGTCATAATGGGATCTCCAAATCAACAAGATGCTAATCGACTTGAAAAAAGTAGCGTTGAGACTGAAGTGTGCAATTCACCCGAGTTTAAATTGGAGCAAGTTAGAATCCAGATCTCTGAGAACCTGACTTCTGCTCGTAACTCGGTCGCCTCTGTATCTGCCTCTAGGAAGGATGTTATCCAACGGAGACGCAAAATTATGGATAATCTTAAAATTTCATTAGACAAGTACTCCAATCTTGAAAGGCAGTTAGAGGAAGCATGCGAAGCCGAAGATTTTGAAACCGCAGAAAGGCTCAGCGAGAGCCTAGCTTCTGCTGAGGGAGAAAAACAAGCCTTCCTCAACGAACTAAAAGATGTTGAAGCCTTATTTGATGCAATGGATTCCAGAATGCACGAGGTTCTGGACTTCTTGATTGCGACGGAGGAAAAATGTGATTCTCTGCTCCGAACTTTTGCTACGGTCAGTTTCAAATAGGATTTCTATGTATGTTAATGTCTGACGTCTCAGTATACTCACATACACACACACACACACACACACACACACACAACACATTTCGTCTAAAAGAGCTGTAGACTGTAGGCTTCCATTCTTGTCCTTCAAATGATAGGATTTCTTACGATGAAAAATACGAAGGTATTCACAAAATTTTTAAGGGGAATGTTGATTGAATTTCAATGTCTAAATGAAATTAAGAAAAATACAACAAATTTTCCTCTGAAGAGAGGGAAGTATTAAGTCACTGTTGCTATTATACCCTGATATCTAGTTGACTCATTCATATCTATCTTCATCTTTACGGGCCTCTTGGATCTTCTATTTCCCATTTTATATCATAACGTATGATAGAATAACAGATTTCAAATTTTTATTTTTCATATTATGAAAAATATTGAAAAATACTTTATGATAGAAGATAAATACTTTTTTTTTTCTTTCAAAAAAGAAAAAGAAAAAAGACAAGTATCTTTTTCTTGTTAATATTATGCAAAACGTTAAAATCATGAACAGCAAAGAAGTAGACATTTTCATCTATCGTCAACTTCTTAACACTGGTAGGAATTGCTATAACCTGCATAATTCCTGAACCTCGTCTTTTGAAGTTCTTGTTCGCTTCCATTTACTCCATGAACTCGTTCCTATTTAAATACACAATTTATATTACAAGAAAGCTATGTATTAATGAATCAAGTTTTATCGAAGACGGGAATAATTGGTCAAGCCTTTACAAAAAACACACTGCGACTTCTTTAAAATAGGGGGACATGTCAAATTCTTTGGTTATGGAGCATTTCAAAGAAAAACAGGCCATTGGAGGTTGATTAAAGATTATAAGGATCTGCAATCCACAGCATTCACCAATTTCTAATTTTTGAAGTTGGTTCCATGTATGGGAAATGACTTCTTAATTATTCTTCCTTTTTGTAGGATGCTGCAAATGATGTTGTCTTGGGCTTAAATACTGCAGAGGCAGAATCTGCAAAAGAACTGGAAAAGTGGCATTTGTCAAATGAAGTCTTGGAGGCCAAGAAGATGGAAACTGAAATCGAGTCACTTATTATTCAAGAGTCTTGCATGGTTTTGAATGATTCTGTTGAACTTTTGGTCGAGGATGACAAAAGAGAGAAAAATGTTCTTTGTCAAAGAAAGGCCGTGTTGACAGATGAACTTGAGAAATTACTAGCTTTGGTGGAAGAAAAGAAGAGGGAGATAGAAGAAAATGATTCTCTGATTGATGCTGTTGAGAAAAGAATTTCCGTCGCAATTTCTGGTTTTCAGCATGTACATTCAAACATGGATGCGAAATATGATTCCTTACAATCGACCCTCTCCCAATTGCAGTTAGAAAGTCAATCTCTTTCAGTTAAAAGAAGGGAAATTGATGAGTTTCTCAATCTGGAAAAGGACAAAGGAGAGCAGTTGAAGAAAATTGCTCAACTTTCCATAGAAGACGCAGAAGCATACAGAGAAATTGCTAGGCTGAGAAAATTTCTGATGTCTAACATCTTGAAAACAAGGGAAGATAAAGCTAGTCTTTCTCAATCTGAAGATAAGCTCTCCAAGGATGTTCAAATGCTACAGCAAGAGTTTCATTCTGCAAGTTCTTCTCTCCAGGTTAGTTCCGCTACCTATTTTCCAAGGGCCTCCCTTCTTCTTTATCACTTTCCACATGATGGAAAAAGGTTTGATGGAGGAGGTACTACCGTGGAGCTTCCATATCTTGTGAGATTCTTAACATTTTTTCCTTTTCACAAGAAGTTTGTATATGCTCAGGACAAATGGAGTGTCCTATTTGATAAGTAGTTGTTAGGTATCCAGTTTTAGAAATACAGCAAAAAAGACCAAGCACAATCTGACTAGAAAAGTTGTACTTTTCCAAAGTTCTCTAATGACGTAGAGTAAATTCTAGAATAGTTAGTTATGGGTTAGTTAGGCTGTTTGTTAGTCATAACCAGTTAGTATACCAGCTGATAGTAGGTTATTTGGTATGTTAGGAATCTGTTAGTTTGAACACTCTTGTATTTTAAATGTGAAAAATTTACTATTGAAGAAGTTACAATGAACTTCTTCTATTAACAGAGAGGAGGAGCTATAACAATTGAAAAGAGATGAGTGTTTACACCAAAAGCATGATCCTTGTCATTGAAAACCCTTTGGTTCCATTATGCAAGTAGCCCAAAAGAAAGCACAAATGAGATTCATCAAAAGAATCATTTTAACTTATTTGGAAGGGTGGCCAAGAGCATAGTTGAGGAGGCAGTTTGGTTCCTTTGTTAAAGGTGTTGACCAATTAAATAGAAAAGTACTTCCATAATTTTGCAATGTAGGAAGATGACTTTGGGTCTCCACCTTTTTCTAATGGGGAGCAATGAGGAGGTAGAGAGATAAATGATAGTTTTTTCTGTTGTGGCTGAGGTCCCGAAGAAAGAATTTAATCTTTTTTGTGAAGTGATCCTTCCGAATTAATTCATATAGGAGGGTCTATGTTCCTCCTCCATTACTATCAATGTCTTTCAGGAGGGATTTTGTAGAAAAGGAACCTTTGTTATCCAGCTTCCAAAGCAAAAGGTCCTCCTAGGTGTAAACCAATAATTTCGCTGTTCCCCTCTCTGTAGTAAGTTTCTGTAGAGTCAAAGAGGGATAAGAAGTTAGTAGAGAGGTTTGGTGAGGTTGCTTGAATAAGCGTAAGCCTCCTCATTTGGATATATGAGAGCTCCTCCATAATAGTAGCCTCCTTTTCAATTTTTAAACTTCTCAACAATTTGTGCACATAAAGAGGTTATATCAGGGTTTCCATTCAAAGGGAGGTCTAAGTATGCATTTGGCCAAGAACCCACCTTCATCAGTATTTATTGGCAGTGGAAGCATCCTCACTTTTTATTTGTATTGAGGACAGTCAGTTCTGACTTTTGATTTTAAATGAATGTGTCAAACAGCCTAAAGCTAGGTACTTGAAGGGAAATAATCCCATAACACCCATTAGATAGTGGTTTAAACAGCCTCCAACGGCTAGTTTCTAATAAACAAAAGTGAATGTACCAAACTCTGGTTATAACTCACTAAAACCAGCCTAATCCATTTCAAACCACTACACCAGAGAACTAATTGATAAAGTTAGGCTATGCTTGAATTACATCACTTCCTTAAATACTTCAACCGAATTGAAGAGATTGTAGAGCTAAAGCCCAATCTTCAAAGGATGAGAAAAGTTTTTCGTGCATTTTTTCAAGGTATGATGGTGAGTAACATTGTTTCTTCGCACTTTTGAGAGCCATAAGCCTCACATCTTCTTGCAATTATTGTTCTTAAGGTTGCATGACTACATTTGGTGAGAATGATCAACCTACCCTTGGAGTGTTCGAGTCCTAGGCAAAGGATTAGTTTTCGTATCTTGGATCTTTGATCATCACGCTAATTTACATCTTATACATCTTATCCTATCCCTTGGGGTTGAAACCTTGGTTTGAGGTTTTTGTGATTTGAGTTTCCTAACTCCTCGGTGTTCTTACCTCAATTTTCCAAGGGTTTTGTCCCCAATTTCCTTCCTCTTATCTAGGTCTCCCGCTTGGTCATAATCCTAAAAGCTTCTTGTTTTGGAATTCTGGAATTCTGTTGTTGATATGGTGTGTAAAAGACTTGCTTTTTGGAAGAGGTTTTTTCCCCAAAAGAGGCAGAGATCTCTCATTAGCTTTCTCCCTTTAGAGCCCTTTGTGCTGTGCAGAAGAGTTTAGAAAAGCTGATGAGGGACTTGTTAGGATTACCCTAACAAGAAGTACACACAATCGAACTGTATTACAATATCAATAGCCTTCTGAGAGGGCTATGACTCTCCTAAAGTCCCTACACTAAGAAAATACCAAATTTTAATCCCTTTCTAAGAACCCTAACTCCCCTATTTATAACCAAGTCACCCTTCACTAGTTACCACTATGCCCTTACTAATAGCTTAATATTCCCAATATATCCCGTAATAGCAACCATTACAAGCATTAAACAAAATATCCACTCCCAAAAGAAACAAAAATAATAATAATAAAGAAATGTGTTATATCTCTAGTCGAGATTCAACATTCTCAAAAATTTGTTCTGATTTCATTTTTAATCTCTCTTTGATCACTGGAATAATTATTGCACCATCTTTAATTAGACGGCCACAACATGCTGTGTTCGGCTCCCACATAACAAATATTGCAGTTATTCTCTCGTCATCATATGATTCTTGTTGTTTAGCTAACAGACAATCGTAGGTCTCCATTAAATAAATCTGCAAGTAGTGTTCTCTAGATAACCATCTTTCCATTCCTCTGCCCCCTAGTTTTTTGTGGCTTTCGTGCCCCGCCCATCCCAGTTCTCTGCCCAACCATTTTCTTTGTCGTCCACCACTTCCAAAACCCATTTCAAATCCATCATGCTGTGCGTTTGAAAAAATAGCAGAAAATTCATTCCCACTTTTCAGATATGAACTTTGGCCTGAGATCTTCAATCCTTTTCATTAATCACCATAGCCTTTTCTTGAGTTGGTATACCCCTTCAAATCGTGATACACGGTATTACCTACCGATGCCCACAACCCTATAAACTGTTGATGCATGGTTGCAATCAGTTGTAACTGTTCCTCAGCTCTTTGATCAATCTCTCCATCGTGGATACATCTGTTTTGCCACTTCTTCACTTGCCAACCTTCTTGCTCATGCAATGTACTCATTGGATTCTGTCGTTCCATTCTTGCCAAATCTTGAAAATATTCAAATTGAATTGATTCAAGGTATGTAAAATCCTTCAAATGTGAGCTGAGTCAAATTTTTAACAAAAAGTTTGATCTTGGAGATGAACCGGGTCGGGCAAATTCTGGGGGAGAAACACAACTCGTGAGTGGGACTGCTTAAAGAAGGATGGGTATGGTTCCTTGTCAGGATTCGTAAGTCTTGGGACACAGGAAAAAAATTCTGTTGGCGGACATTGGCTTAGGTCGTGCAAGCATTGGATCAAACGTGTTTTTTTTCCATCTTTTCACATGTGACATTGTAGAGCACTTGGTTGAAGCTGCCGCCTCATTTGCTCGCATCATCTTCTTCGTTCATATTAGTTGTGCCTTCTTCCCCGTCGCTGTGTACGATTATGCCGAGGTTTCCAAAAATCTTTGGTTTTATCACTTGTAATGGGTAAAAATGAATCGCACAGCTACTCTCTTCAAATGCATCTTCTTTTCCGAATGACACTTGCCTTCAAATGCTTTTTTTTTCCCCAGGATTTTCTCCTTAGCTAAGCTATTCCTAAAATACAACTTGCCATTATCGCCCCAAACTATCTTTCATTACAAAGCAATCTCTGTCACTCTGGTTCCTCCTCTCATAGATTTCCACGATTGGAGTTTTTTTTTTTCAAAATTCTGTGGATTGGTTTGCTTTTTTGAACGGTTCATTTATTTTTTATGCATGGACTTCATTTATTTTTTATGCATGGACTTTTGTATTATTATTATTATTATTATTATTATTTCGTTGAACAAGAAACAAATCTTGTTTCTTTTCACCGAATAAAGGAAAAGTCTCACTTTTCTTTAATGCATGGACTTCTATATTTATGTAATAGGGTTTGCATTTGTTTTCCTTCTATTAATCTTTCTTTCTAATTGTTTGAAGGAATTATCTTCAAGAAAATCAAACATCCAGCAAGACATAGTTTCCTCAAAACAAAGAATTTCTTTCATTGACAAGAGAGTACCTGAGTTGGAAGCGGAAAAGAAAGTTGCTGCTGCCGGTAGAAATTTCAAAGAAGCTGCTCGAGTTGCTGCTGAGGCAAAATCTCTCAGTAATGAAAAAGATAGCATCTGTATTGACATAGACAGAGCTTTATTAGACCTGGAGAAACTTGAGGAAAAGACAAGAGACACAATGAAATGGTTGCAGGAGACTGAGGTTTCGATTCAATCGAAGGAAAAAGAAGTAGCAAAAGCTAGATTCCAGAGGTTGCTTTTGATTGCTGGCGCAGCAGCCGCAGAAGGAGCTGCTGCTCTGGAGTCGGGTGACACTGGAGAAGCTAACCTTCTATTGGCAGAGGCTGAAGCAGCTCGTTGTGAAGCCAAGAAACTTCAGCCAATATATAATTTCCATGAGGACGAGCTTTCAACTATTCCTAAACACTTCATCTCTGCGGAACTTGTGTTCAATCTAGGTCGTGAGAAATTAGCAGACTTGGTAGCATCCATTTGTCATCCAGAAAATTGAGTTTTCGATGATGTGTAGTTTTGGTGCTTGTCATTGAATGAAGGAGCTCGACAATGGGAATATTGGTGTTTGTTATTCATTGAGTATCACATATCTCATCAGTGGTGCAGGAGCTCGTCCAGCCTGACTCGAGATTTTCTCCAATTCTTGTATCATTAAAGTCGCTGTCGTGATGTAGACGCATGCAGCTTCGTAATGCCACATCTTTTTGTTGTTTCGTTTTGAGTTTGATTGACACGGGAGCTTCATCAGAAAGGAAGAATTTGGAAGTGACATTACTGATCTACTTTCTGTTCAAAGCTGAGATTTCAGAATGCAGCAAGGTTTGGATGGAAGCTGGCAGAACCCTTTGCGCGTTAACCAAGTTCTTTGACTAGAGAAAGCTCTCTATGTGCCCCAGGAAGGACAACGAAAGTGATCTGAATCCTGCTGGTCTCTTCTCTTCCAGGTTTGGAACGAGTGTACATGACATGCAATGTGTTCAAGTGTATTTACTCTTTTGTCTTTTCTGTTTCTGGAAATGCGTTTTTTTTTAATCCTTGATGTCGGAGATTGGTGTTTATTTGGTTTTCTGAGATTTCAAAAGAGATATTTTTAATTTATGAGGTTTTAGAAATTGGTTCTAAATGATTTCAGAGTTGGGAGTTTATCATTTGTTGATTTAAAACATGACGGGACATTGATGAGGTGACAAAATAACAAAAAAAAAAAAGAAAAAAAAAAAAGGTTCCTCATTCCAAAACAAAGAGTAACAGTTAATGAAGACCTGAAATTCCTAAAATTGACTAAATACCGCTTGTGGCGATGATAACTTTATCGGGCAAATTGGCACTATTCTTCAAATTAGCCCAACGAACTACTATCAACGTAACATTAAAACACGACGACAACAAAATGATCACTATTTTTTTTTTAAGTTCTTAACTATCAAGTATAATCCTATTTTGGATCAGTAGGAGATTGTTACTCTTCAAAATAAACATATACCAAACAAGGTGACGAGATTGTTACTCTTCAAAATAAACATATACCAAACAAGGTGACCGAATCATCTTTCAAGGTTCGTCAATTCTAAGATTTCCTTCTCTTGAAGAATAATTCTTGAGTTACCGTAAAGTTTTCATTAAAGTGGTGCTCTACAATTTCATCTTCATTTCTCCTATGAATTTTACCAAAAAAAAGAAAAAGAAAACCATTAATTTCCCTCGTCAACAAGTGATGAAATTGTTGAAAATTCTAGAAATTGAACTTCAACCTATGTTTCTAAGAAGGCCACTTTTACTCTCTTATCAATGCACGTGTTTTTTACTAGTAATTCAAAACGGACGAAAGGAACCAAGCCGATCGGTTCGAATTATAACCTTTAAGACCGAACTGAATCGACCGAGTCCCGGTTTTAACCGACCGACTCAAATGTAAGTTTTGCGTTTGGTTTAGGGCTTCTCTAATGTGGGAACTTCCTTCGACTGTCGGCCAGTAGCCACCATCGTTCCATCTCTCTCTGTCTCTCGCATTTGCCGTCTCACTTACACAGCTGCCATTGCCGTCGACTACTAAGCCACCGTCTCCGTCGACTAATCAGCGACTGTCGCCGTCGCTCCCTGTTGGAACCTTTACTGGTTGGGAGAAGGGACGCGTTTAACAAATAACCAACCATTCATCACAACAAGGGACCAGCCGTCTTCTGGGACTTTTTTGTGTGCTAATATTGCAGGTAATCTCACTTACTAAGGGCTTTAAGCTGATTTATTCAATGGGCCCATTAATGAATTTGTTGTTCTTGTGATGGGAAATTGTGGCTGGCTTTAAACTGGGGTTTTTGTTGCTGTTCTTTTGTTCCCTTTTGTTTCTTCTTCTTCTCCTTTAGAAGATTCATTTTTGTATTAACTGATTGCTTCTACAGTCGCTTTCCCTTGCACTAGAGGAACAAAACACAAAAGTCTAAAATTCAGATGGTTATTTTGAATTCATCAAATCGAGTGCAATCGAAGACCGTTGACTAGGATTTCTTTGGGTTTCAATCAGAGACCAACACATCTTCAGGCACTGGGTGTTCAGAACGAAATTCGAATCCCAAACTTCTTGAATCGAAGTCTCTCTTCTCAAAAGCCATCGATTCCTCTACCCATCTGATTCTTCTTCATCAAATCATAATTCAGAAAGATTTATTGAAAATCGCTCTGAACATTTTTTTTTCTTGGTTTAGATCCCATTTTGGTCTCCGAACTTTTACATTTTTTTTATTTCTTAGTTCAACTTTCAAAATGCCGATTAGTCTCTGAACTTTTTGAAAGCGCCTATTTTAGTCCCTGTTGTTAATATTCCGTTCGCAAAGATTTCATGATGTTCCCTCTGCTTCCATATGCTGGTTGAACACCTAGCCAGTCGTTATGGTAGTCTTGGACTTGTAGCATCAAGATGCTTCACCATCACAGTGCAAGACTTCCTATATAGCTCCAATTGTACGCATACCAAATAGTTCCTCCACTGCCCTCAGTAATTGCACTAAGCCCTATAACCCTTTGCCTCACCTTCACAAATATAAGATTGCCACTCTCTTATTCTTTTGGCATGTCTTTGATTTATTTCAAAGACACTTCTCGGCTTTGATATTTTGATTTATTTTTATGTAGCTTGAAATTTTCCTTTCCCCTCGATTCAATTTTTGATTGTGGAAGCTGCGGAATATAATTGTGGCGCTGATTAAAAAGCCTCAAAATTGCGAAATTTTTCCAGCTGGCCACGTTTGCTTCTTGCCTAAGATTCCTTGTCATTGTTGTTGGGAAAAAAATCAGTTTTCCGGCGGTGGGATTTAGAATTAATTAAACAATGGAACATTCTGGCCTCCTGCAGATACATTTTTTCCTTTTGGAAATTCCAAGATCATAAAGATGATGACTAGTTGAATATCTTCAAATATAATAATTTTGATTTACTTAAACCTCTTTTAAAGGATAGATAAAAAACTGAACCAAACTAAATATAAGTACCCCTTGGCATCTAAAATCTAATAAAAATGACACAAAAGATAGGAAAAAAATAAAATGAGAAGAAATGTCATTATTTTTAGGTATGCTCATCTCATAGTTCGCTGTTATGCCTCTTTATCTTTCTCACTTTTGTCTTTCCTTGTCCTTTCTAGTAATATTTCAACTTTTATCTATTAAAATAAGTATATTGAATCGTCTCTCTTTCTCTTTATCAAGCTTTTTTCAGCGTTGGAGAGGAAGTCTATATGCTGTTAGATTCTACTCCGTGAGTTAAGAAATGCCAAGGTTGGTATGGGTCTAACTCATATTAGTCCTTAAATGGACGAAGTTGACGGTAAGAGACCTCCTTCCCCTCCTCTTTATATACAGGCTAAAATGATAGAAACATGTGGCTTTTCTTTTAAATCTTTCATTTTACTGGCTTTTCTTTTCTTTAAATCTTTCATTTTACTGGTTCCTTATAACTATATTTATGCTCGTTAGGAGGAGGAGGTGGAGGAGGAGGTGGGCCAAGAGTCTAGTAGGAAAGGGCAACTTAGGAAGGTAAATAGAGACTTAGTCGAGCTACCAAGTGTGAATGGGGTCCGAGCAGAATAGAATCCCTCAACAAGAACGGGTATGCATCCCCTCCCCACAAATCATTATGCTTGTTTATAGCTCGAGAATATTGTTGTTTTTGCACATTGTTTCTTATACCAGTAGATTTAGAGTGCTCCAATCCCCATTTTGCTTGTTTAGGATTTGGATTTACTGCGTAAGCAATGACATTCTTTTTCACGGCCTTTTCTTTCCTAGATCTAGGTTCACCCCTCTATTTCCTAGCAATGTACCAAATCCATGTTTCTACCTCTAATTATTTTACAAATGTGGATTCCACGTACTTGATAGTTTTTTATATAGATCTTTGTTAGTTTTACAGCTTTGACTAATGGGCATCACCTTCTTGTTGTGATTTGGTTTGTGGTCATTCCACTTTATGCTTATTATTCCTTTGTTTTAGTTTCTTTTCATGTAAGGACCCCTCCACTTTTCGAGGGACTCGAGCCACTGACCGTTACTAACATGGAAAATAAGTAAAAAATGCGTAAAATCTAAAACATTTGAACACGTGCATGCTCTTTGAAATTTGATTAAAATAATAATTAAAATTTTTGCTTTTATAAAGAAACAAGAAAAGACCACTAAGATACTACACTACAAGATCGAACTATTTAAAATACATGAAATACAAGATTTAAAGGTAAGTATAAAGGAACTTCAGACTCAAGTGTGATGAGACTCCCTATAGCCAACAACCCATGTGTGCCTCTGCCTCGAACTACGTCAAGCATCAAGCTCCGCCTAAAAAGAAAGTTGAAGTGGTAGGGATGAGTATATAAAATATTCTCAGTAAGCAGCTTGTTGGTAGTTCATATTTCGTTATTAAGTCTTATTGATCTTGTTCGTACATTCGGTATCTTATTCTCTTTTGGGGGTTCGTTCCCCCGTATAAGCTTTTCCTAGGCTACACTTTAGGTTTACTCATTCTACTTTCTCTTGGATCTTGGTCCTATCTTGACCTCCGGCCCTTGGAATGTTCTTAGGTCTTCTAGGTCTCCTAATTAGTTGTTTCTGCTAGTCTATCATCATCATTGTCATATCTCAGAGTCCTTGAGGCACGACCTTGGTATAAATCTCGTAGGGCTCATGCATATTAAGGCTCGACCAACTCTAAGGTGCAACTATGGACCCCTATTGCTCATGATAGGTTCACCAAAAGGAAGCTAACGAACAAGCTTCCTAATAGTCCCCACAGGGCACAAATCATAAAACATCATATGCCAGTTCTATGGTTATCTGAACTCTTGACAATTGAGTGAGGTTTATGATGAGGGAATAGTTGGCGAGCTCCTACCGTCCTTGTGTAATTGCATAAATCACATGCATGAACAATAATTATAACCAATTTACAAGGTACAACTGTGGACCTCTGCTGCTTATGGCCGGCTCACTGCAGGAAGCTAACTGGCCAACTTCACAGTAGTCCCCACATGGTACAATCATAAATCATAAAATATCATAAGCCAGTTCTATGGTTATCTGAACCCTTGACAATCGAGTCAGGTTCACAACTAGGGGTTTGTTGGCGTACCCCTAACTGTCCTCGTATAACTGCATACATCAGAAACATATGAAATAGAGACATAGCATAGCGATCTAAGCATGGATACCTATTTATAAATTTCAGTTCATAAGATAGTGCATACGCGTTTTAGTAACATACATAATAACATTCCACATATGTTATCTTAGCTCATTTTATGCACAACCATTTATAAGCGGCTTCCTATAGCATGCTTCATATCAGACTAAAGACATACTCTCAATTTCGGTCAAATCATAACTCAACAGTTCATTCCTCGATAAATGTGCACCATAACGTTTAATGTGCTCTTACATAGATCAAACCAACTCATTGCATGCTCAAATTTATATGACATGCTTCTCATATCATACTTTCATGCATGCTATGAGCATAGCTAAATCCTAGGTTCTGAGGTGCCACTTACTTGGATCATACTTTCATGCATGCTATGAGCATAGCTAAATCCTAGGTTCTGAGGTGCCACTTACTTGGAAAGCGTGACACTTTTTGTTTGGGTTTGCGTCTTTTGGGGATTCCAAAAATTGTCAAACTCCTCAAATAACTCTTACATTTGATATAAATCGGTCAAAATGGTGCCAAAGTCGGAGTTGAAATGAGTAAATTACGCAAAAAGAGGCAAAATCGGGTTGGACCGCCTGAGTTGGGATGCTCGCGAGTTAGACCGCCCGAGTTGACCCGCCCACGGGTCGGCCGCTCGGGTTGGGCTATCTGCGGGTCGGGCTTGTGGGTTGGACCCATCCTTTTCCTCCAAATTTTTTTTCTTTCTTTNTCTTTTTTTTTTTTTTTTTTTTCTCTTTCCTCCTCTCCTTTTCCTCCCTCTTCCTCTCTTGAGAACCTTCTTCTTCTTCTTTCATAATCATTTTTCCCCCCTCTTATTCTTTTTCTTTCCCTCATCTCTGCGCTTGCTGGATTTCCTCCTTCCTTTCTCGCACTCGCCCTTCGTCGTACAAGTCAAAACTCTACCTGTTTTCTTCAACAAAGTCTAGATCGTCCTCTTGCGAACCTATAGCAATTGAAATTGGGTCAACTCATGGAGGGTAGCAATTGAAATTGGGTCAACTCATGGAGGGTAGGGGACGAATGTAACGGTAGAAGCTCTCAAAACTCATGAATGTACCTTGGCGTTCTCCCTTCGTTCGACTTTTCGTTTTGGCTTGCTTCCATCCGAAATTGCCGACGAATGCCCGTGGATCTAGAGCTTAAGTTCTCCCAACAAGCGTGGGTTTTGGTCTTTCAACCTCCGGTGCCTTCTCCCTTTGACAAATCCGAGTCCTTCTTCCTTCCGCAGCCAGCAAGCCACCTTAAATCCACCCTTACCTCCCTCTGTTCTCACTCAAAGAGGGATGGGACGGAGGTCTTACTCTTTCATATATGCACACACTTTGAACTTTGAACTTACTCTTTCGGTTAATCATACTTTGAACTTACTCTTTCGGTTAATTATACTTTGAACTTACTCTTTCATATATGCACACACTTGTAATGTACGTAAATCCTTCAAGGTGAGATGCATTTGACTTATTCGAGAATCAAGTTCAGTCGTTGGTCCTTTTGCTATTAGCAAATATTTGATTTTGCATTAATTACCTTATAAAGTAATTAATTCTTCCTACATATGAATCCGACAAGCACGTACATTTAAGTATTATTTTAGCATCACAATTGTTTTTTTTTAATATATAAACCAAGCTTTTATTAAGAAAACATGAAAGAATATGAGGGGTAACCCCATGAGTTGAGATAAAGGACAGGGCTCAAATCAAGCTAGATGAACCCTGCAGATTACTAAAGTTCTTATGTATTGATGCCCAGAGGGAGACGTGAAATATGAAAAGAGACCAAACTTGCTCCCTAGTTTGACCCTTCCCCTTTAAACATATGATTGTTTATCTCTTCTCGAACACCTCACAAGGGTTAAGAATTCAAGAATTCAAGTACGAAGATACCTCCTCTTGGGACAAGCAAATGAATCCCCTCAGTAAAGATAAAATGGTCAAAATATCCACGTTAGAAAGCAGATCGTTAAGGTGACCCCTAACCTAAGAAAGAGACTAACACGGATCCCTCATGAAGAAACAAGTCATTTCTCATCCCCGCTCATGCTTGTTATAACAGTTCCTTATGGGAGGCTACTAGACTGGTCTTTCCCTTTTAGGTAATGATTAGTGCAACCCAAGGTCAAGAGAGGTGGAACCTTCCAAGGAGGAAAGGACGTAAGCCATTAAATGAAGCCTCATGGAAGATAGATGGTAAAGATGAGAAAAGAAAGAGTAAAGAGATCTATCATCCAAACTAACGTCCTTCCCATAAGTGTTCACCCCACCCCATCTCCCACCACATTCTCAAACATTGAGAGAAAAGAAAGGGAACCCCTAAAAGAATAACTTCCCACAAATGTTTGGAAGTGCCTTTTGAATGCTACTCGAGAGGGTGCTAACATCACAGTTAATCAATGTTCATTATATTCTTCATACGAATCTTTATTCATCATATGAAGAAGCTTCAAGAGAATATTCCACGCTGAACAAGTAGCATAACATAATTGTCTTATGATCTTGTTGTTAGGAACCTGAAGTAGCGGACTAGTTTGACTTATGGGTAATTTCAAGAATGCCCTTGTGTCCTAGTGGGATTGATATTTCAAAGAAGTTGCTTGTGGTACTTTGTGATTGTTGAGTATTTATGATGGCGAAAGCCTTCTTTTGAATTGGTTGGTTGGAAATTGATTAGAGAAGTTTTTGAAGGATGCTAGCTATTAAACCGTATTTGGGAGAAATTAGAATTATAGGCGTCTCTATCTAATATTTGTTATGCCTTTTTGTATATACAATATTCTTTCATCCATTCTAATTAGAGTAGTTCTTTTACAACCCTTGTGTTTTTATGTTTTCTATAATTTTTTTCTTTCCTTTTTTTGGTTGAAAAAAGAAACATAAGAGATACATATCATGTATCTAGGAAAAAGTGAAATTCAAGGATGAGAAGAAGAGTATGATTTTTTTTTTTAAAACTAAATAACTTCCCATTGATGTATAGAAAGGAAGGAAAAACGTTAAGGATCAGACCAGATAAGGAAAAATAAGCCCTAAAATACCGGAGGATAAAATGATGAAAACCAACTAGTGAGACAATAAAAAATACAGCAAAAGGTTTGAAATAAAGAGCTCCCACTTTGGCTAAAAATGTAGGAACTTCTTCGGAGTGGAAGTATAACAAATACTCAAGAACTTGAAACTTAGAAAAGCAACTCGAGAAAATGAAGCTGAGAAAAGATATTTTTTGAAGAAACACTTCTTGCATTGAAAGAGTTATTAGACTAATGCAAGCCTTTGAAACCTTCCAAAATCCTCTAGAATGCCAAAGAAGGATCTTCGTTGAGGTTTATAAAATTTTACCAATACCCGCCAATATAACCAAATCGAGAACACAATTCAATCAAATTCAAACTCATCCATATTCAATTGTTAATAAAACTGATTTTCTTATTCTAAAAAGCACATTGGACTGGAAAAACTTAAAACCGAATGATTTGAAGCTTTCCACAACCAAAAGCTATAAAAGAATCTTGAATAAGGGAATAAACAAAAAGAACAACTTAACCTTTTTCTGAGTTGGAGTAGGGGAAATTTCATGCATATGACGACTGCAAATCTCATTAAGAGGTGAATTTTTTAGGAATCAAGATGGTGGCCTCCACCAGAAAATCTTCTTTGACCGGGTCATCCATAAACTTTGAAGAAGCTATAACATTTTTTCGAAAAAAGGAGAGTCGAGGATTGTTCAAGATTGTCATGGATTTTCTGATCAATTTCCAATTTCTCATTTCTTAGTGATTCAGCATCAGAGTCGATAAATGGTGAAAAAAACGATAGAGCATCTGAAATTTTAGAGGAAAACGGTACACCATTTTCTGAATTAAGTTTGAACTTGGAATGGAGAATGATGAATTAACAAAACCATGAGCAAACATCTTCAATAAAATTTGGATTAGTCTCTAAAATTTATGTACTTATTTTATTTGATCATAAGACCAAATGAGAATCAGTTGCATTTATTGAGATAATAGGATCTGACTGCATAGACATACAAAATTCCATTGACTTGGTAAAATTTGAAGAGTCTGGAGCCATGAAAGACAAATAGTTAAATGCATTTTTTCTTTTATAAAATTTCGAATAGTGGCCTCGTTAATAACCTTGACTATTAGGTGTTCGCTTCCAATTTATCAATCTCAATCACTTCCATTTAAAGCTGGTCCAATAAAACCGGGGGAAATAACACCTTTGAAGATGAGGACTGTTCTGATCATGCAAGAAACCGCCATTTAATCCTTTGTGTCCCACAAAGTTATTGTTGCTTGGAGAACCCAGGCCATCCACATTATTGATCGTATCATGAACGGAAGGGAACTTTGAATAATGGACCCCTGCCATCAAATCATCTTTGTTTGTGATAGTGAACCCTTCATCTTCCATTACCTGATTAATCTTCCTTATATCCACGAAGTTTGAAGAGTCTCTAATGGACAAAACACCATGATTTCTTCAACTTTTAATACAATGGCTGAGGAAATTAGTTGTTTGGGAAATTAATGTTTACCAGACCACTGAAAGTGTTGCCCTATTGCTTCAAAAAAGAATGTTTTCAATATGAGAAACGTAAATTCTTTAAAAATATTCATCCTCTGTAGCTCTTTATACACTCAAGGTGGGAGTGTTTCTTGTTGTACAAGCTTTCTTCCACCTGGGTAAGGCCAAATAGTACATTTTGAATGCCAATCATTGGATGAACCAAATTTAAACCGCTAGTTGATCCCAAAATCCTTTCTAAATTTCTTATGAAAAATCGAGCAAACTGGAATTTGTCAAAGCTCAACCATAGAGCATTCAAACCGGAATAAGAGGTAGGTTAGAAGAAGAATCTTCTTTTTGTTCACATTTTCTACGAAAAACTTGTCATTTTTACATTCAATACGAAAATCAATATTATGCATGTACTAACTCATCNAAAAAAAAAAAAAAAAAAAAAAAAAAAAAAAAAAGTGAAAATCAATCGACTTTTAATTATGAAATCTTGATAAGAAAAATCTATGAGAATATCACATACTAGGAGAGCCGATAGCTGGAAGGTTGAACGAAGAAAATGCAGATAACAATAAAAGGGCAAGCAACGGTTGCAGTCAATGAGTTGGTGCTGTGTGGTTAGGGAAGGAAGAGCAATTGAGTGATGGGAGAATGAGAAGAAGAATAGAAAGAAAAAGAAGAAAAAGGGGTTAATGGACAAAGGTAGAGTGGTCGATGGAATGGATGGGGAATGGGTGAGGAAAGAAAGACGGGAAAGACGTTGACATGAGTCATGGGAATGGTAGAGATGTCCATTTAATCCTAAGAGCTCGAGTCTTTCGAGGACTCATCTCGTATAGGATGGGGAATCTCGTACACAAGGAATGGAGAAGGAATGGAGGAGGGATGGAGGAGTTGAGTTGATGTTGCATTATTGAAATTTAAGTATAAAAATTTATGTTAGTTGAACATTATAATTGTATTTTTGCTTATGGTATATTATTATTTTTATTGTGATAATTTGTNTTTTTTTTTTTTTTTTTTTTTTTTTTTTTTTTTTTTTTTTTTTTTTTTTTTTTTTTGGGAAAGAATGGTTATTAGAGTTGAGAATAAATTTAAAAGATAGAACAGATAAAAAATAAAAAAAAGAAATAAAAGACGAAAAAAGTTTTCTTGTAGTGAACTTGCTCTCTGACAAATAAATGAATTTTTTTTGTGAGAATAGAGATTCAAATTGGCGGCAGGAATGTTTCTATTCTTGCCTTCTGGACATCTCTAAAGTAGGGGGAGCGATTGATGTTTAGGAAAAGGAGCATAAGTGACACAAATGGGGTTTAGAAAAAGGATTGAAGGCGGCACAAGAACAAACAAGGAAGGTACGATTGTCAGAATCGTCAAAGAATTCTTCCTTACTTATGCTTAACCCTAAAATTGTAGAAGACCCAACAAGTGGAAATCAATATTAATTGGGGAGGAAATGTCCAATATTAATTGGGGAGGAAATGACATTACCGGAGTTCAAACATAGGACCTCTTGCTTTGATATCATTTTAAAACACCATTCCACCTCTAGGTTCTATGTTTCTCTTTGGGTGTCAGTTTCTAAGATCGTTTGTAATTATTCACTTGATTGAAATTCTTTTTTTTTATAACGAAAAAACATGAAAATAGACTAATGCTCTAAGAATGCATAGAAGTGANAAAAAAAAAAAAAAAAAAAAAAAAAAAAAAAAAAAAAAAAAAAAAAAAAAAAAATCAAACTAAAAAGTTACAATAAGCAAAACACTATAAATATAATATATAAATGCATTCCAATTCAAACATATGTCCCGAAGTGAAAATCCCACGAACAACTTTGTCAAAGAACACCAATATGAGGTTTTGAGATGAGCTGTTTTCCTTGAAAAAATTCTTTGATTCTGTTCCAACCATCGTTCCGAAAGAAAAGTTTTAACCGCATCAATCCATAACAACTTGGCCTTAGAATTGAGAAGTGTTGGACCATGTAGTGTGGGAGATACTACGATGAGACATTAGAAAAAATTGAAAATTGAGAACAGCTTGAACCAACCAAAGCTTGCATAAAAGCAATTAAAATACACATGGTTGGGAGAGCATCCTGAAGGCTGAGGAGCAGAAACTGATGGAAACAGACAGTGAGCTGGATTCTTCTTTTTCCAAACATTGGACGGATTAAAATTCCCATCAAGCATTATCCACAAAAAATATAAGTTCTCTTAGGACTCTTGGATTTCCGTGAGGCTAATTATAACTCTTTCTCCAAAGGTGAAGAAGATACCAGGTGATCATTTAAAGATTTTGCGGAGAAAATACCTGAAGGATCATTTGACCAATGCCTGGAAGCTTCATTTGTATTAAGACTCGGAACAAAAATATTGTGCAGTAGAGTAGAGTCTGAAAATCGGCAATCTCCTCATCTTTCAAGCATCAACAAAAAGATAGATTCCAAGAACCAGCGTGCATATCCCAAAACGCTCAAACAGAGGCATTGGGAGAAGGTGAAATAGCATACAGCCGAGGAAAAAAGTCCCTAAAACATAAAATTTCAACCAAGGATCTTCCCAAAATCGAATCTTCCTTCCCTTGCCCAAATTAAAGTGAGCAAGTTAATCAAAGTTCTGCCATAATTTTGAAATTGAATTCATGGACTTCGAAGACTTAAATCTCTTCCAAGCCTGAATTCCATCCATTATTACAGAACCATAGATGCTAACAATTACTTTCCTCCATAAAAATTGAGGTTCCATCATGAAAGCCAGTCCCATTTGGCCAATAAAGCCATATTTCTCTGCTTCAATGCACCAATTTCAAGTCCACCTTCTCTTTGAGTCTTTGAAGCAAGACTCCATCTAACCAAATGTTACGAAACTGAAAAGGGGAAGGTCCCTAAGAAAAACTACCAGCTTCAAAAAGAGGAGGGAAGTGACAAAAAGGAGGACCTGTTCTGAGACTCTAGAATTATCAAACATCACATCCCATTCCTTGGAAATCAAAGAACGATCTATGAGAAATTGAGAAGAATCATCTCCTGGTCTTGACCTCGTTACTTTCCATTAGATAAAGGCAACTCCCAAAGGCCTTATTCATCAATTCAATTATTAAACTGTCTCATTCCCTCTGGTTGTTCAACCAACTGGAGTTCTTTCTTGAATAGAGTATCTTCAAGAAATGATTTTTTGCTGAAAAGAATATCTTCAAAAGAAGTTAGAGATTCTTCTTCAATACAAACAAGAGCTCAATGAGGCGTACTACACCATTTCTGAAAAATACAAAGTAAAATCTACAGTCGCAAATTTGAAAGCCCTCCCTAGCGTTTTCAACTTTCTCAAGATGGTAGCAAAAAGTCAATAATAGTCTTTTTTTTTTTTGGGTGTTTTGTTAGGTCTATGAAAAGTTTTTGTTCGTGGTTATTCTCTATTTGAGTGTCTTTTATATCATTAATTTTTTTCTTTTTCACTCCCTCTGGGATTTTGTATCCTTTGAACTTTTAATCCTTTTCATTATATCTATGAGAATTTTCTTGTTAAAAAAACCTAGTAAATTTTTATTTATGGAACAATAGCATTTGATTTTTCCTTCTTTTTGTTTTTTGGTTTTTATTTTAATGATGTTTGATTAAATATTTGTATTTATTGCGGTTGATATTTGATTTATTGATCCCCACATTCAGGCTGCTCCTTTGAATCGCTTAAGCGACTTACATCCATTAACAACTTGCTCAAATCTAAAAGGCACTTTAACTAATGCTAAAACTGGATATTGGACATTTTTTATGGATAATTTTGAAATGGCCATCTCTGCTAGCAAGAATTTGTACGAAAATTGTGAAAAGGGATGGTTCTAAACTTTTTGGTTCTTCATTGACTATTCTTTAAGGAGCTGTTGTGATAACCTGTTAAGTTCTGGTACTTTCTTCTGTACCAGGGAAAGAGATGGGGTGGATGTTGGGGTGCATTATCTTGTTTTCACTCTCAGAAAGGAGAAAAGCGCATTGTGCCTGCATCTCGTTTACCTGAGGGCAATGTCGTGACAACCCAGCCAAATGGACCTCATGCAGCAGGAATAGCCAATCAGGCTACTGTGATAGCTCCATCCCTTTTAGCCCCACCTTCTTCACCAGCATCCTTTACAAATTCTGCACTCCCTTCAACAGCCCAATCACCTAGCTGTTTCTTGTCGTTGTCTGCCAACTCACCTGGAGGTCCTTCATCCACAATGTTCGCTACAGGGCCATATGCGCATGAAACACAACCGGTTTCTCCTCCTGTTTTCTCAGCTTTCACCACTGAACCGTCAACTGCTCCACTCACTCCCCCACCCGAACTAGCTCACCTAACCACTCCTTCTTCCCCTGATGTGCCTTTTGCTCAGTTCCTATCCTCATCGGTGGATCTCAAAGGAACTGGAAAGGCAAATTACGTTGCTTCCAATGATCTTCAAGCAGCATATTCTCTCTACCCTGGAAGTCCTGCCAGTAGCCTCGTGTCACCAATTTCAAGGACCTCCGGCGATTGCTTATCATCTTCTTTTCCTGAGAGGGACTTTCCACCACAGTGGAATCCTTCAGCTTCTCTCCAAGATGGAAAATATCCAAGAAGTGGTTCTGGTCGGCTATTTGGACATGAGAAAACTGGCACACCTCTTGCTTCTCAGGATTCTAATTTCTTCTGCCCTGCTACATTTGCACAATTCTATCTGGACAATCCACCATTCCCTCATACTGGTGGGAGGTTAAGTGTATCAAAGGATTCAGATGTTTACGCTTCTGGTGGGAATGGATACCAAAACCGGCACAGTAAGTCTCCAAAACAAGATGTGGAGGAAATAGAAGCTTACCGAGCATCTTTTGGTTTCAGTGCCGATGAAATTATAAGTACCACACAATACGTGGAGATATCTGATGTAATGGAAGATTCCTTTACTATGAGACCTTTTACTTCAACTAGTCTGTCTGCAGAAGAAAGTATTCAACCTCCATTAGTGGGTGAAAAACTGAAATCCACGCAGGCAACTTTACAGAGTCAAAGAAGTATTAAATCAGCATCTGACGTTGTTGAAAAAGAAACCTGCTCTGAAGTCCTGGCATTATGCAATGGCTGTAAAGGTGAGCCACTGTTCCCTGTTACAAGCTCACACTTGTTTCATGAGAAATCAAAAGAAAATAAAGACAAATACATTTTGGGGAACTTTTTCAAAATGTTGCAACTTTTCTTTCGGTTTCATTATTTCCTTTTTATATACACTGACTCACAATTCTGATGCTAGTAGTCAGGTTAAATTACATTTTTGGGATGTGGTTTTAGGAAAGCTACAATTTAGTTATGGTTACAATTGTCACCTGTTTGTCACCTGTTTGATGCAGACGATAAATTGCAAAGACAACCTGGTAACTTGCCAGGATCAAGTACTTCCCAAGGTGAAACAGAAGACCTATTCTCAAGAATAGGGTCGTCCAAAAATAGCCGCAAGTATAATCATGCTTTATCCTGCTCTGATGCAGAAGTTGATTACAGAAGAGGAAGGAGCCTGAGGGGGGAGGTCAAGGGAGATTTTTTATGGCATGACTAAGAGCCATTTCTGAAATAGTTTGTAGTATGTGTATCTGTTCTTTGCTTTGCGGGTTTCCATGGAATGTCTAACCTATGACCTACCTGTTCTCTGAGTTGACTTGATCAGTGGATGGATGCATATAGTTTGTGTTCTTTATCGTTCCAGTTTAGAAATGGAATGGGTCAAATCTCTGTATTTGGTAGACGAAGTGTCTTTTTTCCAATGAATTATATAATAGCATGTACAATCTTGCCCATCTTGTGCATACGTCATCATTATGCATATCCAAACTCCCGTTAATAGTGGTCATTGATTAGGTTTTCTTTAGAATCTAAGGTAATCTTTGAACGAGTTATCAACAGATTAAGATAAAAAGAAAGACGTACTGAAGATAATCTTTAGAGGAAGGATCATTATGAGTTTGTGGTTATGTCATTCGGACTCATTAGTGCCTTGAAGTGTTCATGGAATTAATGACTTGAGTGTTCAAGGAATGTTTGGATAATTTTGTCATAATATTCATAGGCGACATCTTGACATACTCTAAGACGGACCAAGAACATTAGTTGCACCCTTGGAAAGACACAAATTTGAGGGAGAATGAGTTGTACGTCAAATTCTCTAAATGTGCATTTTAGAGACAAGTTTTTCACAAAATGATTTGGGTGCCTCCATGAGGGTCTACTCAACAGGGTTGAGGTTGTGGTCTTATCGACACGAGTAAATGTTTTTTTTCTTCCATATTTTAAGCTTAGGACAATCTTTAGTGGATATTGTATGATACTAAAATGAGAAAACAACTTTTCAGATCAAGTTAACGTCCATGTCTCAAAGGAGGAAAAAAGTGTATAAGTTTTGTATTTTAACACCTATGGAATTTGACACCTAAATGGCCCGTGAGCAAAAGTGTATAAGTTTTGTATTTTAACCCAACATATGTGTAAGGTTCATCAAACGGTTGAGGTTGTGAGGTCTTATCGACATGGGTAAATGGTTTTTTGCTCCAATATTTTAAGCTTATAGGACAATTTTTAGTGGATATGATATGATACTAAAAGGAGAAAAAAACTTTTCAGATCGAGTTAACGACCCTGTCTTAAAGGGGAAAAAAGTTCTTATGTTAACACCTATGGAATTTGACTCGAAAATGGCCCGAAAGCGAAAGTGAATAAGTTTCGTATTTTAACCAATCATATGTGTAAGATTCATCAAATTTGAGTGTTCCTTATAGATTCGTTGAAAAAGATAGAAAGAAACTAAGGTTTTTCACATAATGATTTGGGTGCCTCCATAAGGGTTACTCGACAGGGTTGAGGTTGTGAGGTCTTATCGGCACGAGTAAATGTTTTTTTTCTTCCATATTTTAAGCTTAGAACAATATTTAATGGATATGATATGATACTGAAACGAGAAAACAACTTTTCAGATCGAGTTAACGACCATATCTCAAAGGGGAAAAAAGTTCCTATGTTAACACCTATGGAATTTGACTGCAAAATGAACCGGAAGCGAAAGTGAATAAGTTTTGTATTTTAACCCAACATATGCGTAAGATTCATCAAACTTGAGCGTACCTTACAGATTCGTTGAAAAAGATTGAAAGCAACACAATTTTTTCACATAATGATTACGGTTTAGGGTTTAAGGTTTTAGGGTTTTTAGGTTTTTAGGGCATTTAGGGGTTTGGGGTTTAGGGGTTTGGGGTTTAGGGGTTTGGGGTTAGGGGTTTCGGGTTTAAGGTTTTAGGGTTTTTAGGTTTTTAGGGCATTTAGGGGTTTGGGGTTTAGGGGTTTGGGGTTTAGGGGTTTGGGGTTAGGGGTTTCGGGTTTAAGGTTTTAGGGTTTTTAGGTTTTTAGGGCATTTAGGGGTTTGGGGTTTAGGGGTTTGGAGTTTAGGGGTTTGGGGTTAGGGGTTTCGGGTTTAAGGTTTTAGGGTTTTTAGGTTTTTAGGGCATTTAGGGGTTTGGGGTTTAGGGGTTTGGGGTTTAGGGGTTTGGGGTTAGGGGTTTCGGGTTTAAGGTTTTAGGGTTTTTAGGTTTTTAGGGCATTTAGGGGTTTGGGGTTTAGGGGTTTGGGGTTTAGGGGTTTGGGGTTAGGGGTTTCGGGTTTAAGGTTTTAGGGTTTTTAGGTTTTTAGGGCATTTAGGGGTTTGGGGTTTAGGGGTTTGGGGTTTAGGGGTTTGGGGTTAGGGGTTTCGGGTTTAAGGTTTTAGGGTTTTTAGGTTTTTAGGGCATTTAGGGGTTTGGGGTTTAGGGGTTTGGGGTTTAGGGGTTTGGGGTTAGGGGTTTCGGGTTTAAGGTTTTAGGGTTTTTAGGTTTTTAGGGCATTTAGGGGTTTGGGGTTTAGGGGTTTGGGGTTTAGGGGTTTGGGGTTAGGGGTTTCGGGTTTAAGGTTTTAGGGTTTTTAGGTTTTTAGGGCATTTAGGGGTTTGGGGTTTAGGGGTTTGGGGTTTAGGGGTTTGGGGTTAGGGGTTTCGGGTTTAAGGTTTTAGGGTTTTTAGGTTTTTAGGGCATTTAGGGGTTTGGGGTTTAGGGGTTTGGGGTTTAGGGGTTTGGGGTTAGGGGTTTCGGGTTTAAGGTTTTAGGGTTTTTAGGTTTTTAGGGCATTTAGGGGTTTGGGGTTTAGGGGTTTGGGGTTTAGGGGTTTGGGGTTAGGGGTTTCGGGTTTAAGGTTTTAGGGTTTTTAGGTTTTTAGGGCATTTAGGGGTTTGGGGTTTAGGGGTTTGGGGTTTAGGGGTTTGGGGTTAGGGGTTTCGGGTTTAAGGTTTTAGGGTTTTTAGGTTTTTAGGGCATTTAGGGGTTTGGGGTTTAGGGGTTTGGGGTTTAGGGGTTTGGGGTTAGGGGTTTCGGGTTTAAGGTTTTAGGGTTTTTAGGTTTTTAGGGCATTTAGGGGTTTGGGGTTTAGGGGTTTGGGGTTTAGGGGTTTGGGGTTAGGGGTTTCGGGTTTAAGGTTTTAGGGTTTTTAGGTTTTTAGGGCATTTAGGGGTTTGGGGTTTAGGGGTTTGGGGTTTAGGGGTTTGGGGTTAGGGGTTTCGGGTTTAAGGTTTTAGGGTTTTTAGGTTTTTAGGGCATTTAGGGGTTTGGGGTTTAGGGGTTTGGGGTTTAGGGGTTTGGGGTTAGGGGTTTCGGGTTTAAGGTTTTAGGGTTTTTAGGTTTTTAGGGCATTTAGGGGTTTGGGGTTTAGGGGTTTGGGGTTTAGGGGTTTGGGGTTAGGGGTTTCGGGTTTAAGGTTTTAGGGTTTTTAGGTTTTTAGGGCATTTAGGGGTTTGGGGTTTAGGGGTTTGGGGTTTAGGGGTTTGGGGTTAGGGGTTTCGGGTTTAAGNGATTGTGAAGTCTTGTCGAGACGAGTAAATGTTTTTTTTTCGTCCATAATGAAATCTTAAGACAATCTTATTGGATATGGTATGATACTAAAATGAGAAAACAACTTTTCAGATCGAGTTAACGACCCTGTCCCAATGGGCCAAAAAGTTCCTATGTTAACACCTATGGATTTTGAGTGAAAAATGGCCCGGAAGCGAAAGTGAAAAAAATTCGTATTTTAACCATTTATTTGTGTAAGATGCTTAAGCTTGTGAGTTTCCTTACAGATTCGCCGAAAAACATTGAAAGAAACAATGGTTTTTCAGATAATGATTCGGGTGCCAACACGAGGATCTTTTCATAAGGGTTGAGGTTGTGAAGTCTTGTCGACACGAGTAAATGTTTTTTTTCTTCCATATTTTAAGCTTAGGACAATCTTTAGTGGATATGGTATGATACTAAAACGAGAAAACAACTTTTCAGATCGAGTTAACGACCCTGTCCCAATGGGCCAAAAAGTTCCTATGTTAACACCTATGGATTTTGAGTGAAAAATGGCCCGGAAGCGAAAGTGAAAAAAATTCGTATTTTAACCATTTATATGTGTAAGACTCTTAAACTTGAGCGTTTCCTTACAGATTCGTCGAAAAACATCGAAAGAAACAAAGGTTTTTCACATAGTCATTCGGGTGCCTCCACGAGGGTCTTTTCGTAGGTGTTGAGGTTGTGAAGTCTTTTCGACACTTGTAAATGTTTTTTTTCTTCCATATTTTAAGCTTAGGACAATCTTTAGTGGATATGGTATAATACTAAAACGAGAAAACAACTTTTGAGATCGAGTTAACGACNGGCCCGGAAGCGAAAGTGAAAAAAATTCGTATTTTCACCATTTATATGTGTAAGACTCTTAAACTTGAGCGTTTCCTTACAGATTCGTCGAAAAACATCGAAAGAAACAAAGGTTTTTCACATAGTCATTCGGGTGCCTCCACGAGGGTCTTTTCGTAAGGGTTGAGGTTGTGAAGTCTTTTCGACACGAGTAAATGTTTTTTTTCTTCCATATTTTAAGCTTAGGACAATCTTTAGTGGATATGGTATGATACTAAAACGAGAAAACAACTTTTCAGATCGAGTTAACGACCCTGTCCCAATGGGCCAAAAAGTTCCTATGTTAACACCTATGGATTTTGGGTGAAAAATGGCCCGGAAGCGAAAGTGAAAAAAATTCGTATTTTCACCATTTATATGTGTAAGACTCTTAAACTTGAGCGTTTCCTTACAGATTCGTCGAAAAACATCGAAAGAAACAAAGGTTTTTCACATAGTCATTCGGGTGCCTCCACGAGGGTCTTTTCGTAAGGGTTGAGGTTGTGAAGTCTTTTCGACACGAGTAAATGTTTTTTTTCTTCCATATTTTAAGCTTAGGACAATCTTTAGTGGATATGGTATGATACTAAAACGAGAAAACAACTTTTCAGATCGAGTTAACGACCCTGTCCCAATGGGCCAAAAAGTTCCTATGTTAACACCTATGGATTTTGGGTGAAAAATGGCCCGGAAGCGAAAGTGAAAAAAATTCGTATTTTCACCATTTATATGTGTAAGACTCTTAAACTTGAGCGTTTCCTTACAGATTCGTCGAAAAACATCGAAAGAAACAAAGGTTTTTCACATAGTCATTCGGGTGCCTCCACGAGGGTCTTTTCGTAAGGGTTGAGGTTGTGAAGTCTTTTCGACACGAGTAAATGTTTTTTTTCTTCCATATTTTAAGCTTAGGACAATCTTTAGTGGATATGGTATGATACTAAAACGAGAAAACAACTTTTCAGATCGAGTTAACGACCCTGTCCCAATGGGCCAAAAAGTTCCTATGTTAACACCTATGGATTTTGGGTGAAAAATGGCCCGGAAGCGAAAGTGAAAAAAATTCGTATTTTCACCATTTATATGTGTAAGACTCTTAAACTTGAGCGTTTCCTTACAGATTCGTCGAAAAACATCGAAAGAAACAAAGGTTTTTCACATAGTCATTCGGGTGCCTCCACGAGGGTCTTTTCGTAAGGGTTGAGGTTGTGAAGTCTTTTCGACACGAGTAAATGTTTTTTTTCTTCCATATTTTAAGCTTAGGACAATCTTTAGTGGATATGGTATGATACTAAAACGAGAAAACAACTTTTCAGATCGAGTTAACGACCCTGTCCCAATGGGCCAAAAAGTTCCTATGTTAACACCTATGGATTTTGGGTGAAAAATGGCCCGGAAGCGAAAGTGAAAAAAATTCGTATTTTCACCATTTATATGTGTAAGACTCTTAAACTTGAGCGTTTCCTTACAGATTCGTCGAAAAACATCGAAAGAAACAAAGGTTTTTCACATAGTCATTCGGGTGCCTCCACGAGGGTCTTTTCGTAAGGGTTGAGGTTGTGAAGTCTTTTCGACACGAGTAAATGTTTTTTTTCTTCCATATTTTAAGCTTAGGACAATCTTTAGTGGATATGGTATGATACTAAAACGAGAAAACAACTTTTCAGATCGAGTTAACGACCCTGTCCCAATGGGCCAAAAAGTTCCTATGTTAACACCTATGGATTTTGGGTGAAAAATGGCCCGGAAGCGAAAGTGAAAAAAATTCGTATTTTCACCATTTATATGTGTAAGACTCTTAAACTTGAGCGTTTCCTTACAGATTCGTCGAAAAACATCGAAAGAAACAAAGGTTTTTCACATAGTCATTCGGGTGCCTCCACGAGGGTCTTTTCGTAAGGGTTGAGGTTGTGAAGTCTTTTCGACACGAGTAAATGTTTTTTTTCTTCCATATTTTAAGCTTAGGACAATCTTTAGTGGATATGGTATGATACTAAAACGAGAAAACAACTTTTCAGATCGAGTTAACGACCCTGTCCCAATGGGCCAAAAAGTTCCTATGTTAACACCTATGGATTTTGGGTGAAAAATGGCCCGGAAGCGAAAGTGAAAAAAATTCGTATTTTCACCATTTATATGTGTAAGACTCTTAAACTTGAGCGTTTCCTTACAGATTCGTCGAAAAACATCGAAAGAAACAAAGGTTTTTCACATAGTCATTCGGGTGCCTCCACGAGGGTCTTTTCGTAAGGGTTGAGGTTGTGAAGTCTTTTCGACACGAGTAAATGTTTTTTTTCTTCCATATTTTAAGCTTAGGACAATCTTTAGTGGATATGGTATGATACTAAAACGAGAAAACAACTTTTCAGATTGAGTTAACGACCGTGTCTCAAAGGGGAAAAAAGTTTATATGTTAACACCTATGGATTTTGGGTGAAAAATGGCCCGGAAGCGAAAGTGAAAAAAATTCGTATTTTCACCATTTATATGTGTAAGACTCTTAAACTTGAGCGTTTCCTTACAGATTCGTCGAAAAACATCGAAAGAAACAAAGGTTTTTCACATAGTCATTCGGGTGCCTCCACGAGGGTCTTTTCGTAAGGGTTGAGGTTGTGAAGTCTTTTCGACACGAGTAAATGTTTTTTTTCTTCCATATTTTAAGCTTAGGACAATCTTTAGTGGATATGGTATGATACTAAAACGAGAAAACAACTTTTCAGATCGAGTTAACGACCCTGTCCCAATGGGCAAAAAAGTTCCTATGTTAACACCTATGGATTTTGAGTGCAAAATGGCCCGGAAGCGAAAGTGAAAAAAAATCGTATTTTAACAATTTATATGTGTACGATTCTTAAACTTGAGCGTTTCCTTACAGATTCGTCGAAAAACATCGAAAGAAACAA
>NC_036638.1:21286709-21320769 GCF_002806865.2 Cucurbita pepo subsp. pepo | reverse complement strand
AGTTTGTACCGAGAGAGAAGAGAACTTGCTCACGCTTTCCCAGCCCTGGACTCCTAAGCCCTAAAACCCTAAACCCTAAGCCCTAAACCCTCAGCCCTAAAACCCTAAACCCTAAGCCCTAAACCCTAAGCCCTAAACCCTAAACCCTAGACCCTAAACTACTTTCCAACNTCTCTGCCCTAGTTAATGCAGGCAAGAGAGAAACAAGAACGGCTCACAGTATATAACCTNAGACCCTAAACTACTTTCCAACGACAAATGTGCTAAGTCATTTCGTTCTTGTGTCGCTTACGTTCAAGCGACATATTCTCGACCCTTTGGCCTCGTTTTAAGGGAAGGTTTTAGAAAACTAGGGCAGAGAGAAATTTTCGAAAATGAGATTTTTGAAATAGACATTATATAAGCAGGCAAGAGAGAAACAAGAACGGCTCACAGTATATAACCTTTGGTAGGGTGATATGACTAGGTAAGAAGTGTATTAATCTCAATTATTCATTTGTGAATCATTTGTTAAGCAACTAATGAAGTGTCAAGTGTTTTTTTAATCAAGTTTCAAGTGTCTGTTTAATCAAGTGTCAAGTATTTCACACATCCAGGGTAGGATCCACACCCATGGTACTTTTACTCATAAGCGTCCTAACAGATCACGGTAGAAGTAGCTCTATTTGTCCTTAGTTAATAGTGTATGGTTGGAAGTAACGAAGCCGTAATGAGGNTTGTTAAGCAACTAATGAAGTGTCAAGTGTTTTTTTAATCAAGTTTCAAGTGTCTGTTTAATCAAGTGTCAAGTGTTTCACACATCCAGGGTAGGATCCATACCCATGGTACTTTTACTCATAAGCGTCCTAACAGATCACGGTAGAAGTAGCTCTATTTGTCAGTTAATAGTGTATGGTTGGAAGTAACGAAGCCGTAATGAGGAGGCCAAGATCGCGGGGCAGAGGACGGCTTATGCATCTCGGTCGTTGCTTCACCTTCGGAGATGCAAATTGAGATATCAACCGTAAAGGGGGTAAATTGAAAAGGGGTTAGTTTACTATTTGGAGATGGTACTAAACCTAAACTCCATTGGAAGCGGCGATGAATTTGCTATGGCTTTGTCTTCATCTCCAGCTATGTTGGCGAGTGCAGCAGTTGGCCGTGATGCAGAGCAAGNGGGAATGGACGTGTGGACTCTTCATCTCCAGCTATGTTGGCGAGTGCAGCAGTTGGCCGTGATGCAGAGCAAGATATATTCCGTGTATTTTAAGGCAGTGGCCTCTAGCATTCAGATGCCTTTATTCGGCCATTCTATTCACCCACACAAAATGCCCTTATTCCGCCCAAGGATATGTACTTGAGGCTGCATTTTTTATGAAGTCGCTCAATGTTTTGGTCGAACATGCAACCTAATTCTACTACCTTTCCTAAACAAGTCAGATTACGTGTCGTGTCACCAATGTCATGTATTAGAAACACATCCTACTCGAACACCTGGATTTTTAGCCCTGCCTTTCTCCAATTGCTCTCCGAGCCTGCTAATTTGTCTGCTACAAAAGCTTTCTCGGATTCATCTTGAATTTCTCTTGTTTTTTTATCGCCAGATTTCTAAAACGACCAATTCTCGATTCGAGTCCTGGACATTGCGAATAACCGCACAGGCAACAACTCCGCATACGCATAGAATAGTAAGCTCGCTAAACTTGTTAGAAATTCATAAAATTTCAATGATTTAATGACATTATTTTACACTAACAACAGAAAAAACAAAACGAAAATTTAAAAAGAAAAAAAAAAAAAAAGTGAATTGGTATCAGCCTAATAGTGGAATCAAATTGCTATTTTCAATGTCACAAAATCGAGCATCCCCACTTAAGTCGTCGGCACAATCCCCACATTCATAAACAGATCGAACAAGCAGTAGCTGATCATCCAAGTACCTCTGTAATAGGCCGATATCCTCCTCCCCGTCATCGCCAACCTTCTCCGGGAGCGCTGATCTGCAGCCGCCTTCCTCACATCGCCGCAACCGTTCGCTTTCTGGGGAATCGCGAAGACATATCCTTATCCTGTGACGAGCAAGGCGGATGCAGAGCTCTATGGCACAGATGATGGGGAAAGTAGCGCAGAAAATGGGAACGAGGAGGGGGGAACAAAGCAAGAGAATGAAAAAGCGGCTCCGACTGGAACGAAGCCAAAAAGAGGCGGCGGCAGCGGCGGTGGCTAACATGATGACGTGCTGATTTGCAAGTAAAACCGGAAGGTTGGGGATCGAAGACATCGGGCTTGGAAGATGGACTTCATGGTGTGAGGAGGGGGAGAAGACAATTGAGGGGATTGGGGCTATGGCTGGCAGTCAGGGTTGTGGGTCTTCACGATGAAGATGCCTGTTCCTCTTCAGACCCAAACCTAAACGCTCTCTGTTGTTATATAATTATAATTTAAGTAATTAATTATTTGAAATTATGCTTCGAATGTGAAGCAATATTTAATTATGCTAACTATCGCTTTGATATTTTAATTAAGAATTTCTTTTCTTTTGTTTCTGTTGGATTACTTTTATACGCATTGATAAAATAATGGCTAGTAACGTGGTGAAATAAATATAACAAGATGATATTCATTGGAGTATCAGACATCATATTTGATAATGGTACCATTACTTTTAATTCATTTTATCTTAAAAAGTAAATTAACAAGTAATCATATTCAAGTGTGATATGAAAGTAATTTTTTTTAAAAAAAATTAACAAACAATCTGTTTTACCAACTAAGATTCTTCTATTTCTTTTTTAGGCTTGCAGTTGTAATCCCTTTATTATTAGTTTTAGTTTTTAGCGTTTCCAATAACAATAGTTTTTATTAAATGTGAATATATTTTCAAATTAGTTTTTTTGAAATAAAGAACCAACTTAATTTTGATAAGTGTACTAGTTCAGACAACATTGATCTCCTTCAAACATTGAGCCATGGGCCCTTCTCAACTCCACTAAAGGTTCTACTGTTCTGCTAGTGCTCACCCCAAAGGCCCCACAACAGAGAACACATCTCAACTTACCCCAAAAATGTATCCTTCTCACCAACCACAGAGGGAGGAAGAACTCCTTGATCCATCTCCCTTTAACATCTTTGTCTAAAACACTACTAACTTCAAGTCCCTTTAACCACACAAGCCATATCTATTTCTCACAACTCCATCAACAATATTCGTTCTTCCAAGGATAACCTGCTACATGAAAACTTCAATTTTCTTTTTTGGAAATTGCACTTTTCACAAACTAGAAAAAATAGACTCACGCCAAGAAAAGCCCTCAAACAGGCTAGAGTTCTAGCAACCAAAACCTCTGCTCCTAGGAGGGAACTCAAAACTCCTCCATTAATTAAAGAAACGACCACCGCCCCCTTATCCAACAACGTACGAGGAAATCTGCACGATCGTACAAGCTGTAGGGAGATGGAGAGAAACAATGGGAGCTAGNATTCCTCCATTAATTAAAGAAACGACCACCGCCCCCTTATCCAACAACGTACGAGGAAATCTGCACGACCGTACAAGCTGTAGGGAGATGGAGAGAAACAATGGGAGCTAGGAGGAGCAGCGAATTTTTAAGCTTGATTTATATGGGCATAAGGAAATCCAGGTCAATAAATATGACCACCCTATACATATCTCGTATGCTTTGTAAGATTCATCATACCCAAGAAAGCTAAACTTAGTGATGTACACAGCTAAAGTTGTGAGTATGATATGGTCGGAGACATGACAAACAAAGACCATCCACTGTCCTGTCCCCCCTTGTTTCTCAATGTTATACAAAATATGCAGTTACTAGTACACAACCTGGGGGGAAGTCCATCCAAACCTTTATTATCATTTATAACGAACAAAGCTGTTTAGAGTTGTTGACTGTCTAAATAGATCGAGTTATGAAATTCACTGAGACTGTTCATAGAGAGAGACAGACAAGCAAAACGGAATTAAGGAAATACAGTGACAAAATGAAACCTCAACACACCATCAACAAGATTTACAACTCCAAAAAAAGAAAAAAAAAAAAGGTGAGAAACAAATGAGGTAAAATAAAACACATAAAATGACCAAATAACAAATGACGAATTCGAATTTATGCAAATAATATGCGATGGCATAACAAACAAGCACTAAGATACAGACTGAATGATTGCGCTAATATATTCAAAGATGCAAAGGTAAAATCAACGGAGGTAAGGCGCCTTACGTGTTTCTTTTTTCCCTTCTCGCAGGCACCGATATCGGGGCTAGAATGCTTCACTCTCTTAAAACCTTGACCTTGAACCTATACAGGAGCTTCTTCTTCTTAGAGGTTGGATTGTCAATAGTAAATAACAGTTTTCCCAGTTCAGAGACTTTGAAACTTTGAGAGATTACTGGTTCATCAGTTGCGGCCATTTTTCTTGCCTTTTGTATTATCACAGCGTATGCTTCTTCGGTATTAGGCACAAATTCAGCACTGTAGCTCACCTCCCATCCCACAACACGTAGCTCCCAAGCAATAATGCACTTCTGCAACGCAATGAATATCTCAATCACACACAGAATAAATACTCCTATTTGGTACTTCACTGAATATTACACAAACGCATGGACAGAAAGTAAAGAAAGGCTTGCATACAAAGAGCATAAAGCATGAAATACAGAGACATAACACGTCTCTCTATCACACCTCATAAATTATAATTTCAACAGTTTGCTTAGTTGATGGTTTTATTGAGACTTCCGTTGCTTGATCAGAAGCATCGAAATCTGGGTTGCAATCACAATAGTCAACGCTCAAGCCACCATACACGATTGGAACTTGTTCGGGAGAAATGTATCTGCATTGGTAGATCATCATACCCAACTCAGGAAAAACAATTAATACATAAAACTAACTCTTTCTTTACTGACTTGAAAAGGGTCTCGGCAGATTTCGTAGGCCCTGCGAAGATAAACTTGCTTTTGGTCCTCTGGGTTAGAAACGGGCTGATCATCGTATAGAATGCAAGATACCACCAAGGAACGTTGATAAATACCTTATGAAGGTCCATTCAATACAATAATCAAATTTCAACCAAATCAAGTAAATATTATTCTACGAATTAAGAAATCAAGATCCTAATCTCCTCAACTATATGTGATGAAGAAAATAGTTGAAGACATTGTATAAACCTGTTTGGCTACGAATTCAGGATAATTGTCTTGAAGCACCTGAAGAGCCTGTTTAGTGGCCAATCGAAGCTCTCGCTTGCCAGGACCAGGGGAGTTTTTGAGGTCATTAACCTGAAATAAAGTAGAAATACCTCCAGGATGAAAATCGAGTTTCCTAATACTCCTTTCTAAGAACTGAATCCTCCAACGTAAGAACTTGGTCCGCTTTTCCTGGTCGGAGAATGTTTTTGTATATAAATCCTTGTTCTGGAACTCTCCGAAGACATTGTAACACACTGGATGACCCTCCCTGCTGTATCCATGCATATACACCACCTTCTCCAGATCATCCCCCAGGTTCTCGTCGACAAGTGAATCGATGCCAAACTCCTCCCTCCACCTAATTGTGTTTTGAAACATAAGGAATGCATCCCTCACTTTGAACTCCCTCGCCCTTAAAAACTTCAGGAGGATCACATCCGTCCGGTCATCTTCAAAAAGAGGAACCCCCCAAATTGACAGCTTCTTCTCAGTTTGAGCTGCCTCCAGGACTTCCTGTGCACGATTTTCCCTAACTACGGAATTTTCTTCGACAAGTTGCCGCAGTTCCTGAAGGGCTTTCCTCTCGGAATCTGCAAGATCAGCCACTTTGTTACTTTCCTCCTTGAAAGAAACCAAAGCCTGAGGAATCTTCTGCTCTTCAATTGTATTGGATTTAGTAGAAGATTCAACACCAAGGACGTCCTTTCCTGCATCGGAAGGTTTTGCCTCTACCTCAAAGTCACGTTCGGTAGATCGAGCTGGTGGCTGCAGTGGCTCTTCTTTCTCCACCACTGCTGTCGGAGGAGACAATGAAACCAGTTCCTTTACAGCAGCTGTACACGATACAGGCTCGACAACAACGTCTGTTGGTGGAATCGACTCATTTTCGGGTAGAGCAGGAGAATTAGCCACCGCCAGCACAGATTCTACAGGAGTGAGCGGGGGTGGGGGATCTTCTTCCTGGGTGCTAGATGGTTGGCGATCGGCGGGGGGTGCAACTGTCGGAATGTTGTCGGCCATCAAAACAAAGGCGTAGAAGTGAAACGAATCTTAGTTGGAAAGGGAAAGACGAAAGGGGGCGCTAAAAATTTGCAGTCTTCCTTTCGGTGGTCTTTGGTAATTTATTACGTGAACATAGGTGAAATTCGACATCGCAACGCCATGTGAAAAAGAAAAAATGAAATGAAATAACAAAAGAAAAAGAAACTCCCTCAACTACATCAATTTCTTTGGGATTTAATACTATTTTACTCAACAAATGTTAAAGATGATTACAAGATAATGTGCACTTTTGCGGGAACTATTTACTGGCAGCTCTTTGTGGATCCACTTCTAGTCGATCCTCCACCACAAGGAGGAAATCAACAAAAGGGTAGCATAACGAAGTAGTATGAAGCAGGCACCAGTTGCACCTCCTCAAAACTCAATTTTTATAGTTAGAACCTAAATAGAGAGTACTCCAAATATCACATATCACATCTGAAGGGAAGAGAGTTAACAAATATTCAATTAAATGAATAAGAATCTTCTTGGTTCACACGTTACTTTCTTTTAACTTGTTCAAACTTTTTTTTAAGGTGATCGAGTAATTTTCTTCTTTTAAATAAAAATCAGGACCAAAAAAATTTAAAGACTAGTAAGAAAAGTTGGCATCCGTACGGCACCTAATTAATGTTTGGTTTAGGGGAGAGTATTATATTACAAGATAATAAGAAGAAAAATTAGAAGAAGAAGAAGAAGAGTGGTGTAGAATAAACGGTGGAATATGGATAACATTGAGAATTATAAAGTTGAGAGACAGGAGGAGAATTGACGACAGTAAAGCCCAAAGAAAGGAAGATGGCGTGGTGCGGCAGCTCTGTCTCAAAGAGCAACAACAGCACCTTCCCGTTCCCATTCCCACCCCATGGATTCGCCATACTGCCACAAAATAAAAGTAGAAGTAAACCATCCAACATCCCCTTCGCTGCAGCGCCAAAATTTTCGNACTGCCACAAAATAAAAGTAGAAGTAAACCATCCAACATCCCCTTCGCTGCAGCGCCAAAATTTTCGCTGCCCAAAAGGTGCCAAACGTGTGGAGGTAAAGGGGCTATCGATTGTCCCGGATGCAAGGTTACCCATCCCATCCTTCTCAATTCTCAATGCTCAATTCACTCCACATTTAACATCTTCTCCTCTTATAATACCTTCATGTGTTTGCTTTCAACTTAATTTCCTTCATGTGTTTGCTTTCAACTCAATTTCAGGGGACTGGGAGAAACAAGAAAAACGGAAACATCTTCGAGCGTTGGAAGTCATTCACTCACTCACTCACTCAATCTCTTACTTTTGTTCCAACTCAAACTAATTTAAACTCATCTATTCATATCCTTTCATTTTGCTTGTTTCAGATGTTTCGAGTGCCAAGGATTTGGATTAAAGAGCTGCCCTGACTGTGGAAAAGGAGGACTCACCCCCGAACAAAGGGGAGAAAGATAATGCACTCGCACCAGTTTATATTTATCTACTTCAACTTGTCTATTTTCTAATGTGATGCATTTGCATTGTATCATATATATATATGGTTTCCAATTCTAAGACTTCACTACATTTTGTTCTAAAAAGTGATAAAAGTAAATTATGGTTCTTTGCAGGAAAAAAGTGGTTGTGATAGAAAAAGAAAGAAGAAAATAAATATAGCTAAACTAGAGGCTGTCATATTCGAACTCCATCATTCATTTGTTTTGAAAATATTAGTCAGCTTGACCGATTCTCGTGGAGACTTATTTGGGAGCTATTTCTTGGAAACATAAAATTAAGGTGGGCGGATATTCCCGACTCTCGATCGCATCTCTGCCATTTTTCCGGAGCAAACAAATTAATTAAACTAAAATCCTATCCTACGACGGTAGCTATGGATCCGTTTCGAGGACAAGGCGGCACTCAGATGCTATTAGTCGCGAACCAGATGCACAGCATGTCATATCCAGCGCTAGAAACAGTAAACCATTAATCCCTCCACTTCGGTTTGTTTCTGTTTCCATTCACTTCGAGTACTATACACACACATATATATATATAGTATTCGTGGATGACTGAATAATTTGTGTGTCGCTGGAAAGAAAAGTACCACTCGATATTCAATTTGATTTTGAAAGAAAAGTACCACTCGATTGAAAGTGTGTTGTACTTGTATGGTAGTTTGTATCTAATCAATAATATGGTTCCTTAAAGAGGAGGACATACACAATGCAGCCTATAGCAAAGAGAATGATAAGGATATCCAAGGTAAGAGCTGTGGTGGCCTGATCACTCAAGTCCATGTTCCTTCCAGCAAGGCGATCGACCATATCTGGAGTGGATTTCCAGCTTTGCAGCTCCTGCTCGTAAGGATCTTCCAACTTGATCCTCAGCTTATCAGCTTGGCGGCTTGCCTCTTCTTGAGCAAGCGTCCAGTCGTAGAACTTGCGGCTTTCTTCGTTGCTGAGGACCTCGTACACTTGTTTTAATTTCATAAATTTGTCGGACGCAGCTTTTAGAGGGAGAGAGGTGGTGTCGGGATGATATTCCTTTGACAATCTCCGATACGCACTTTTTATCTCTTCTAGGTCAGCCTCAGCACCGACTCCTAAGAACCTGCGCGCATATATACACAGAACAAACCATGATACCAACATCAATCAAATTCAAAACGAAATTAACGAAGCATATGCAGCCAGCTAGCCAAGCTCACGTACTGGTAGTGAGAGTCGGATGAGTTATTGAGCAAATCGGCCAAACTTGGACCCAACGCGTTATTATTATTATTATTATTCTGCTCCTTCTGGTCTCGCCGGGATTGGGAAGGCCTAGGGCCTCCAATCCAACCTTCTTCATCATTTTGCCAATGAATTCTTGTGTCGACGCCCGGTGGAGGCCTTTGGCGGTTGTTGGGAGGTTGGGATGCGTAGACCGGCCATGTACGGAATGTGCGAGCAGGCGAGTGGAAGGTTCTGTTCAAGAAGAGAGAATTGGGAATAGAAGGAGAGGCCATGGCCATGGAACGGAATGAAACGGAAGCAAGGTTAAGAAAGACTCAACTCAAAACCACTACCACTGGTTTTGTTTCTATGGATGAGATACTTACACCTGCTGCTGCCGTTGCCTTTGCCTTTGCCTTCGCCTTTTGTGGGGCCTTCAAGAACCCGTTGTCCACACTGGCCATTGATAGCGAAAATTTTGTTTAATTCGCATAAAAAGAAGCCCTACACTTTTAAAAATAATCATTTTTTGTCCTACAACTTTCATTATGTCTATATGAATCACGGTACTTTTTAAATATAATCATTTTGTTCCTAAGACTTATTTCTTAAGTTTAGTCCTTGTACTTAATTTCAAGTTATACACTGCAAATATATGCTCACATAATAAAACAAAGATAAGAATTAAATGGTCAATTTTTAAAGTTGAGGAACTAAAATAAATATGTGAAGTTGATGCCAAAATAAAACATCTAAAGAGAGATCTTTTGAAAGCTTAGAAATAAAAACGGAACAAATTTGAAATAGTAAGATGGAGAAGAAAAGCAGATATCCAATCCACCACCCCACCTCTCCTCTTCTGTGATTATTGACATTATGACTCTACTGCCATATCTGGAAGAACGTTCTATGGTTACCCATTTCCTTCTAACAATCTTCCTTTCACAATATAGTAAAGAAACTTCAGAAGTTAGCTCTCCAAATCATGAGATAAGTCTGCCAATAGAATCATATCTGGCATAGCATGCAAGGGAGTTTTTAGTAAGAGCAACAGCTTCGAATATTTCAAACGAGTTAAATAGGAAGATGTTAGCTTTTACAGTCTCATCCTCGGCTGCCTATATAAGAGGCCTTACTTTAAGTCGTTCTCTTTTTCTGTTTCATTCTTCCAGATTTTTAAATTCAAGGTACAAACATGATCCCGTTCTCCTTAATGGTATCAATAACAATACCAAGCTTACCTTCAATTCTTTCATCCTTCCTAGGCTCGTACGACATTGCATATACATCTGCTTCCTTTGATCTCTCCGCAATAAGCTTCCCTATTACTCTACATGCATTGTGATCTGTAAGTGACGGTAAACTGTTCCTAAGATCCTTTGCATTTGTTGTCGCCACTGATATTACTTTGCTTGTTCCTCTATGCATTACCTTCGCATGGATAAATTTCTTTGAAAAGAAAACATTTAGTAAAAATGGCCTCATATACATATCTGTCCGTTGTTTCCATGATTTCTTGTTTGGTCGCTTTGCAGCCTCCCCTCGTGACCTTCTTGTCCAAGCTGATTGTATGAATAAAACCTACAAGTGTAAACATACTGGTCGTTTATCAAAAGAAAACAAAATTTAAAAGTTACTCGACTCTCTTAAAACAGTAAAAGATTCTCTGAAGTGCAGCAGGAGTGCTCACCAAATTCAGCTTCCCTAAAGAAATTGGATATTGGAAAAGTTACTTCATCTATTAATAGTTATAAGAATGATGTAAAGATGAATTGGAAGGTCAGCGTCGTTTTTACGGATTCTTGTAAGACTTTACTTACGACTCAAATCTTTTTGGATTAGAAAAAATAGGAGGTGGTGCAGACAGATTTTAGCAAAATAAGTTGCCTCGTTCCATCAGAGGCGTTACTCACTCCAAAAGAAGTTGCCTCGTTGCCCGGAGAAGACTCTTGTAAGGCATTCAATCTTTATTACAGCCCTTTAATGAGACGAACGGAATTCCCTTGATAACGTTTCAGTTCAGCCAACGCCATTAATGAAGACGTCTCTTGAGGCCGGTTTTCCTACAGTTCCCCCTGTAGTTAATGCTTCCGTTCCAGTTCAAGAGGTTTCGCCTATTGCCAAGAATGTTTCGCATTCGAATCCTTCCCGTACAGAGATTCTCAGCCCTCATGGTACTAAATTGATTTAAGGAGATCAAAGGAATCTCACCCTCTTCAATATTCTCGGAAAAAATAAATGGTTGCTTCTTTTATAATTTTTCCAGAAGTTTCTTTAATCAATCCAGATGTTGAAGAAGGTTGTTTGCGACTCTTGGGCTCCTCTTCTCTTAAACTCTGTTTGGATACAAGTGAAGATCCAAAGACGTTCTCTTCCATACCTTGTAGTCAAACATTAACTGCTCCTTGTGATTCAGGAACTGCTTTGATTAAAGGAGTTGTCATTCCTTCTTCCAATCATTACGAAAAGCAGGAACTCTTATCCTATGGTATAATAGATTCTGATGATTGATAGATGGAAGCGCTTTACTCTATCTAGGGAAGGCCTTATTATATGTCTTTAGTTCTTATGGTCTTTGGTTAGAGTGGAGTTCAAAAGACTTCTTCAATTTTTCTTTGAGAGGAAAGGAAGGAGGGAAAGTAACTCATTTGGTTCGATGGAGAATTGTTACAAAAGCTCAGAATGATGGCGGTCTTGAAATAGGAGCATTGAAAACAGGAATTTGGCTTTGATAGCATAATGAGGTTGGTGTTTTATAACTGAACCTTCTTCTTGTTGGCAACAGGTTATTGCTAGTATTCATGGGTCTAACATTAATGATTGGCATTCAGNTTTTTTTTTTTTTTTTTTTTTTTTTTTTTTTTTTTTTTTTTTTTTTTTTTTTTTTTTTTTTTTTTTTTTTTTTTGTGGAAAGATCTTTGGTTATCTAACCTTCTATAAAGCCTTGCTATCCTCGGCTATTTATTATTGCTTCTACTCCAAATGGTTTGGTTGCTCTACATCCTATTATCCATGTAGCTGCTAGTAAGCCTCATAATCACAGGCTGCGCAAGTGTTGGACCCTGTACCCAAGCTTTCCAGATAGCAACAAACTTTTGAACCAATAATATGATATAGACCAAGGAAAAAAACTGTGATGAAAGCCGCGTCCATAACAGCATTGCCACCAAAGGGGGCTTTTCTATTCCAATTCTTCAAAAAGACAGATGTTATACTTCGTTCAATGCAAATCTTCCTGAATGTTGCTCAAGTCAGTAAGTTGCTAATATAACCAAGATGTGTCCGAGGATTTCAACTTAGGGAACTTCTCCCAGGTTTAACCAAGTGGTCATGGGTTCAAAACGGCTCAAGTGTATTTATTCTAAATCTGAAATGTTGTCATCAATTCCAAGCTCAATTTAAATACAAGGTAGAAAATGAAGAATTTGAAAGATACGGAACTGGAGAACTGCCCAGCAACAGCAATAAAGCCATTTGACCTGGAACGAAGCAGAAAATAGTTGAGAACTCTCTGTATACAATGTAATAGTCATTTTTTTCTTTTCCAGCTATAATAACAGCACGACTATTCACTTAAAGATGACTGCCGGCAGTATTCTTTCAAATTCTCAAACCATATCCTGAAGAGCAAGTTTTATGAAAGTTACAATATAGTCGAGTTCGTATTGTCCATTGGCTTGAATACATAACTGGCAGCAAATCCACAACAGATAACTTCCTCACAGATAATTCTCCTTCCCCAACTTTTGCACTAGTGTTTCAGGTTTCAGGTTTCCGTTTATTTTGATTCCATTCCTATACCAATCGATTTTTCTGAAACTAGATTTTCACATAACTTATCCCAATAAAAGTGAACAACAATAGAGAAAATAGCCAAAATTTTTAAGAATAATCAAAGCAACTTGTTTTGCCTTTGTAAATTTGTTAGTTCCAGAATTTTTTCATATAAAAACCAAGTACATGTGCAAGAAATTCGTGGTCCACAACAGATAAATCATAAACTTAAAAATGGAAATAAGATATCCTCCGGAATAAACAGGGAATTGAATAGGCTGCCAGTAAAGAAATTTTACCTTGGCATGCGCGGGATTCGAGGAGACAAAAGGGGAGCCTCTAGATAGGCTAATGGACGGAAATGAAGATGCCCACGAGAGAGATGAGGATTTCTGTGAAGGAGTGGTGGGAGTTGATATGCACTGGGAGGAGAGAATTGAACGCACAGAAGCACTAGACGGCATTGAAGAAGATATTGCTGTGAACGCCATGGTTCAGATTCAGTTCATTCGTCCACCCACGACTTCTTTGGTGGAAGTGCTCAATTTACGACGCTCGCGGTAGAAGTCCGAAGCTTCTTTCCGAAAGAAAAAAGGAAAAAAATAAAACAAATAGATGGGTAAGTGTTAAAGGCTTAAAAAGGGTTATTTTGATGCAATTACTATTTTGTTACCAAAAAAAATAGTGCAAACCTTACCGCCTCATTGTAATGTTAAGGTTAAATATGAAAGAGCTATAATATAATATTACCTTTTTAAGTATTTCAAAATTATTTTAATAGAAAAATATAATTGTCATGTCCATTTTTTTTAATACTTGAAAAGATTTCTACTCAAATAATAGTTTTATTTTTGAAAGATTTATAAAGGGGTGAGGGTGATATTTTACTCTTAACTTGAGAAGTACAATTATTTGAGATTACAAGAATATTGAAGATCTTCATCATTATTGAAATGAAACTACTTTTGTGAGCCAGCAGTAAAAGTTTGGTTCTGCCCCAACTAATTTTTTTACTGCGTACAGTCTGAAGAATTGCTAGTCTTCAAGAAAGGGATAGTCTGTGTAACCAACCACCGGATCGGATGCGTAAAAGGTGTCTCTTTTGTAGTTGTTGAGAGGAGCATCTATCTGGAATCTCCTTGGCAGGTCTGGATTTGCTAAAAACCAACGGCCATAAGCAATAAGATCTGCTCCATTTTCAGCAATGGCTCTATTTCCATCTTCCTTATCAAACCCTCCAGCAGCTATGAATGTACCCCGGAATGCCTTTCTCATTGGTAACAGGCTGTGTGGACATTCAACTTTCTCCAGAACATTTTTCATCCGTGGCTCCACCATGTGACAGTACAAAATTCCATATTTGTTCAAACTCTCCGCCATGTACACTCCCAGAGCTTTTGGATTTGAATCTCCCGCCTCCATGTAATCTGCAAAAGGCGATAGTCTTATCCCAACTCTGTCTCCGCCTATCTCGTTTACCACAGCTTCAACTACTTCTAGACCAAATCTGCAACGGTTTTCCAGAGAGCCACCATATTGGTCCGTACGGTCGTTCACACTGTCTTTCATGAACTGATCGATAAGATAACCATGAGCTCCATGGATTTCAACTCCATCAAAACCTGTATAATCATTCAACCATAGCAAAAAACATATTGAATAATAAATTCATTTCATCCTCCATTGTTTCTAGCCTAAACAAGCTACTGATTTTTGAGTCTTAATCAGTAATCATGGCAGGAGTTCCGTTAGTTTTCTGAAAATAGGACTGACCAGCTTCAATGGCATTCCTGGCTGCAACCCTAAAATCATTGACAATTTGAGGGATTTCATCTGTCCTTAGACGTCTTGGAGGAGTGAACTGTGCAACATCAATTCCATCAGCCCGAACTTGCGGGAGTAGTGGCCTGTCCGATGATGAGATTGGGGCTTGTCCATTTGGTTGAAAACCTACATGCATCAGAAAATATATAGCCACAGTGGAGGCGTATTTTTAAAATAAATGTTAACTCAGAGATTTGTAACTTTAAAACTAAGGATTTCATTCCTATGATTCATTGCAATCTCATAAATTCTCTACTACTAAATCATGTACGGTAACACCCTCCTCCAGATTTGACACTGCAAATTTGTTCTTTACATAGTTCAGAACGAAGTTGATTGCTTCAGCTGTATTTTTTTTTTTTTTTTTTAAACTTAAATGCTCGTAAAAGTGAGGATGGAAAGGTTTTATAATGGGTGCAGAATCATGAAAAAAAAAATGGGAACTGATCAGAAACCTCATAGATACTGTATGCTTTATCCAGTGCAAAATTCAATCTACAGTTATCCACTNTTCAGCTGTTTTTTTTTTTTTTTTTCAAAACTTAAATGCTCGTAAAAGTGAGGATGGAAAGGTTTTATAATGGGTGCAGAATCATGAAAAAAAAAATGGGAACTGATCAGAAACCTCATAGATACTGTATGCTTTATCCAGTGCAAAATTCAATCTACAGTTATCCACTTGATTCTGTTGTTCCAATTGATATGGTCTTATAATTTACCAACCTTTCTTCTTGTTATTCCTATTTGCGGTANCTTTATCCAGTGCAAAATTCAATCTACAGTTATCCACTTGATTGTGTTGTTCCAATTGATATGTTCTTATAATTTACCAACCTTTCTTCTTGTTATTCCTATTTGCGGTAAAGAAAACGCACCTGAATTTGAAACCCTCCCAACATGCCATATCTGGCAAAAGAATGTACCGCCTTTGCGATGGACAGCATCCACAATTGGTTTCCATGCTTCAACTTGCTCTTTCGTCCATATCCCAGGTGTATCAGGATATCTTACACGTTAGAACACAGAAACGGATTAGTTGGGAAGCAAGAGGTTTTTTATGAGAATAAGGGGAAAGAAAAGGAAGGCTATTACCCTTGGGCAGTGTCAGAAACTCCAGTGGCCTCAGCTATTAAGAAACCCCCTTTCGTGGTTCTCTGAGAGTAATATAAGATGGCATGCTGCTGAGGAACATTGTTGTAAGATCTCTGCCTTGTCAATGGGGCCAACACAATTCTGAAGAACAATTATTGTGAGGAAGATATGAGGAAACAGGGTTATCCAATTCCAAGCAACACAAGCTGTTGTTATTGATTTTGCAATTAGATGATACTTGTAAGACAACATGTACCTGTGAGAAAGATTAAACTTCCCCATCTTGTACGGAGTGAGGAGAGGAATGGAGGGAGCTTGCGCAGACGCCTCATTGTTGTTATCACCCATTTTGCTTTGACGTTGCTCCTTTCTCGGTGTGTTGCACAAGCTTATTCAGATGGCAGATGGGGAGAGAGCAATCAGACCGGCAAAGGGTATTTATAAGTTTCACACAATAATGAAACAAGACAGCTAAATTTTATCCCCGACGCAGGCTCGGAGCAGAGCAGTAAGCAAAGGAGTAAAGACGGCCGTGAATTATTGAAAAAAAAAAGTAGGTTTGGATAACCGGTGACGTGTGGGAATGCGTGGATTGTGAAATTGCTGTGATGTGAGTGAACCAGGTTCGGCCGCCTCGAAATCGCCGTCCAGAGTTGATTTGATTTTCCTTACATCATTGGTTCATTCATTCATTCGGGTGACATTAAAATATAAAATGAAAACAGACGTACGCATCTGTTCACAGACAACTGACTACTTTTGAAAAGTTACGATGAACGAGGCCAAATAAAAATAACATCTTAAATGTTTAAAAATAATGAAAACAAATGAGTGTACATATCTTATACGCACACGATTCACAACCGGTGATTTAATTTTTTGTTTAATTATTTATGCCTTCAACCCTAATTAATTAATTGTATATGTTTAGATTCTAGTGTTGAAATTTATCAACTAGCACAATTAATACTCATAATAAATGTAAAACTATTTTAAAATTAAACATCAATTAATTAAGTTAAATTAAGTAATTGATCTTTTATGCTAATAAGTCAGTTCTACCTTCAACATTTTAATAACTAAAAATAATGTTAGGCGAAATTTTTTCGATATTTATTTGATATATTAGATCCAATCATATAATATTTGCGTTTAATATACTGTTACTGCAACTCGTTTGGTCGTTCATGACTTATCATCATTCATTCTTAAAAACGATCTTAACAATGATGATGGCCACACCATATATTCCTCTTTCTTCGTAATTAAGTTGAATATATTTCGTTAAATAAAATGACGCCCTTATTGTTAATTTAGCTGATAATAATTCCAACACAATTAATAAATTAATTTAAAATTCTATTTTTAAGATTGAAGGACATTGTATAACATATTGTTAGGTTAATTTATGCAGTTATCGTAACCCAAAAATTGATAAAAGAGTTGTTTTAAAACCATTTTGAAGTTTATAGATAAAAAAGAAAGTTGGAAGAGAATTATAAAAATCAAAACCCATCCTTGAAACTGTTGGATTATTGGGCGAACCCGAATGCACGCATGAGGACAAGTTCTGAATCTCAGTTCTGGTTTTGAAGCCGTTATTCGACAAATTATTCCCGGCAAAAATACGAAGCCCTAGTCTGTTTCCCTCCTCCCTCCCTTACACTCCATCCTGCCCGGCATGTCTACACTCGAAATCGAAGCTAGAGAGTACGTTTTCTCTTATCTTGCTCTCTTGGCTGTTTCTTAGTTCGATCCCTTTCTCCTTGGCTATCTATAAATTTTGATCGTAGGAGTGGGATTAAAGAAAAATATTTATGATATGCTTCCCCTTTCAGTGTCATCAAGATCGTGCTCCAGTTTTGTAAAGAAAATTCACTGCACCAAACATTCCAGACGTTACAGAATGAGTGTCAGGTTTCTTTGAATACCGTAGACAGCATTGAAACTTTTGTTGCTGATATCAACTCTGGACGGTGGGATGCTATACTGCCTCAAGTGTCTCAACTTAAGCTTCCGAGAAATAAGCTGGAGGACTTATATGAACAGGTAGAGTTAAACAAACTGTATAGTTATTCAAATCTTGCATCAATATATATATATATATATATATATATATATATTTTAAAATCAATCTAATATTTAGACTTATGACAAAATGTTGCATTTGGCTGCTGGAAGAAAAATTTTCACGACAAATGCGTTGAGAGAGATTTTCCTGGATAAATAGATTTAATTATCTTTGAGAATGTAGTGACTTGAGAATGTAGATGGAAGAATTGGCAAATGGCTTAGTAGCAACATTATAGGTGAGCATGGAATTCTAGAGAACGTTTGGAACTCAAAATTTGTAGCAAAGGGGCTCTATAGCAGTATTTAGAATTGTAAGCTTGTTTGAGTTTGGGATAAAATCATCTTCTAGACTATTCAATGAGTTCTCTTGTAGACATGAATAAGTCTATGTGAGTAGATATGACCTTCACCCTTTTGATTGTGCTTCGAGTGGGGAGTTGAGGGGTCTCAGTAAAAACCTCTGGAAAGCTATCTCTATTGGTTTTACCTTTTTTTCTCTTCGTGTGCTGGGAAAGGCTCAAAAGTTAATGTTTGGGAGGGCCATTGGAGTAAGATAAGCCTTTGTGTGTTTTATTTTTGTGTTATTCTTTGTTTTGAACAAAAGGTTGCATACAGGGGCCTCAGTGTTGCTTTTCCCCATACCATTANATTGGAGTAAGATAAGCCTTTGTGTGTTTTATTTTTGTGTTATTCCTTGTTTTGAACAAAAGGTTGCATACAGGGGCCTCAGTGTTGCTTTCCCCATACCATTCTTTTTCAATATCTCTAGATTTTTGTTTTCATCTATTTAATAGAAAGGGGATTGATATGTCATGTCAAGTCTTCTTTATATTCTTTGTGACTAATACGTGGTCCTAAGAAGAAGGGATCTTAGGACTTGGACTCTGGATTCGTCTAGGGGTTTCTCTTGTCATTCTTCTTTTCATATTTTGTCTATACAATGCCCTTTGACTATTGCTCCTGAGTCTTCAATCTTTTCCTGGAAGGTTAAAAGAGGTTTTTGTGTAGGAGGTCTTACATGGCAGNTGACTATTGCTCCTGAGTCTTCAATCTTTTCCTGGAAGGTTAAGAGAGGTTTTTGTGTAGGAGGTCTTACATGGCAAGTGTTAATATCTTGGATTGTGCTCAAAGTCACTATTTCTTTGTTTTGTTCCCGGAATAGGGCATTCTCTGGGAGAGGCATGAGGAGGATCTTAGTCATTTGCAGTGGGATGGCTAGTTTGCAAACTACCTTTGGTGTCATTGGATGAGTTCGTTTTTTCTTTCTCTTTTGTGTGTGTGTGTGTGGGAAACCAAGTTTTCATTGAGAAAAATGAAAGAAAAACAAGGGCTCTAGTCCGACAAAATCAAACCGACGTTACAATTACAAAAAGGCTTAGTGATTGAGTCCACGAAGACATTAAACCTTGCCACCTCCCAAACCTCACCATTGACCTCCCCACCTCCTTGAAATGCTATTGTTATGCTCTGGATAACTAGCCCATTGAATGATAAAGAAGCTACTATACCCCAAGAGTTTGCTCCTCTCAAAAGGGCGAGCTTAGTAGCACCTCCTCCACCGCAACATAGCAATCNGAGTTTGCTCCTCTCAAAAGGGCGAGCTTAGTAGCACCTCCTCAACCGCAACATAGCAATCCCTATTCCAAGCTAAACATACCCCGAATGAATTCAGCCATCCTGCTCAAAGAGACTGAACAAATTGACAACCCCACAAGTGTCTGTGCTTGACTCCTACAAAGGCGTACCACTATGGGAACAACACGAAAGAAGAATGTCTTTGAACACAGTCTAAAGTGTTGACTCTCCCATGTAAAACTTGCCAAACAAAAATTTCTACCTTCCTAGGGATTTTAACCTTCTAGAGTGAGGAGAACGTAAAGCCCAAGTGGGACGAGGAAGGGACAACCAACACATGAAAAAAAAGACTACACTAAAAGCCCCTTGAAGTGTCTAAGGGATCAAAACCTAAAGTCCCTTCTCCTACGAGTCGCATGCTTATCCCGAAGAATAGAAAGAAGACTCATCACTTCTAATGCCTCTTTATCAGGAGTGCGACAAAACAATAGGATTACGGGGATTTGACTTAAGAGGAACAATAAGATTCTTAGTGAGATCAAGAAGTTAGGGAGGAGGTTTGGGAGGTGGACATGTGAATGAATGTTTCTTTGTGAGTGTCAGTTACNTTTTTTTTTTTTTTTTTTTTTTTTTTTTTTTTTTTTTTTTTTTTTTTTTTTTTTTTTTGTATGCCGCGTATTCTTTCATTTCTCTCCTCTCTCTTTCTCTTTCTCTCCTCTCTCTTTCTCTTTCTCTCCATAAAAACAAAAACCATTTCCTTGATGTATGAAATAGATAGAAAAGACAGTTCTATCTAAGATAATTGCAAAAACGTCTCTATTGAGATAGAAGGGTTGATAAACTATAATTACAAAAAGAAGGTGAAAGATGACTCCAAGTTAAAGCAAGATAAGAAGTAAACTCAATAAAAGTGTGTATGTTTTTTTGCTTACCTGAGAAGATATGAGCATTCCATTCCTTCCTAGCTAAACATTCCAAAAAAATGCGTAGGGTTAATTGTAGAAGAGAGAACAAGTCATCGGGCCTAGNCATTCCATTCCTTCCTAGCTAAACATTCCAAAAAAATGCGTAGAGGAAGTTGCACCACAAAATCTTCTTTAGCTTCTTGAAGGGGTGGTGACCAAGTAGGGTTAATTGTAGAAGAGAGAACAAGTCATCGGGCCTAGTAATATGTCACCCGAAAGCTTGCTGAAGAAAAGTCCTGAAGGATGATGCAAAGATACAATTGCTGAAGTGATGAACTTGTGACTCATGGTTCCTTAAACACATATGGCTGCAGCTAGGAGACAATAGTGCAATCCGTGGAGATNACTCATGGTTCCTTAAACACATATGGCTGCAGCTAGGAGACAAAAGTGCAATCCGTGGAGANACATATGGCTGCAGCTAGGAGACAATAGTGCAATCCGTGGAGATTTTGTGCGGGAATATTTCAGAAGTGTTAATACACACATGAATGTGCTCCATTTAAAGAACTTGACTTCTTGAGGAGAGGGTCCACTCCATACTTGATCATATAATTCTGTATTGGCCACATTATTAGTGGAATCAAGCTATCTGGTTAGATCATGACTTCAGTGAAGGGAGTCTCCAAAATGCCCCTCTATTCAGTTGAACAGGGCTTCAATCCCTAATATCAGGCAAAGGCCTTCTATTAGTTTTCGNACTTCAGTGAAGGGAGTCTCCAAAATGCCCCTCTATTCAGTTGTAACAGGGCTTCAATCCCTAATATCAGGCAAAGGCCTTCTATTAGTTTTCGTTTTTTTTTTTTTTTAATAGTGAAACGCATCCTATAAAACTGATGAATTCCCCCTTAACTTTTTGTCAATTACAAGACTGTTATCTTCGGCTGTAATAGTTTTCGCAATAGTATTCCTTCTTCTATTAAAAGCTACGATACGATGAAAAAAAGTTGTATTGCCGTCACCCTGCATCAACCACTTAGCTTTACATTCCTGACGCCACATAGCTTCTTCATTGGTTGAAACAGAACTCAATTCCTTTTTTTTTTCTTTTTTATCTCTAGCCTCTCTGTGAATCCTGGTCTGATAATTGATCGATTTCCTCCTTAGAATCAATAATCATAAGCTTGCTATGAAGCCTTATTTTCATATTCTTTTGGTGCCCAAAAGGGAGATGGTCCACGATTTAACTTCCTTTTTTAGGCCCTTTAATTTTTGGATNTTTTTTTTTTTTTTTTTTTTTTTTTTTTTTTTTTTTTTTTTTTTTTTTTTTTTTTTTTTTTTCTGGTACATTATCTATTCCATTATCAAATGAAGGCTGTAGAAGTTCTACTAAGAAAACCTTTCCTTGGAAATCTAGAAAGGGAAATATCCAAAAAAATAAAATCTTTGTTTGGACAGCTTATCTTCATCGCCTCAACACGCCAGGAATATTGTAGAAAACATCCCCCCCAGAATACATTTTCACAATGGAAGTTTATTTTCCTTGTATGCTGTCCATCTTATAGTTTCTTCCTCCTTGATTTGAGACATGAAAATCATTAATGGAAAAAATGTTTAAAATTAAATTAAGAGAAATAGGTGTCGGAGGAAAGAGTGCCACCTAGTAAGTAAACAAGTTAAGAAAGAATGAAATCTCAAATTCTATATTTTGAGATCATAGTAAATGGCCTTCCTTCCTTCCTCTGGTTCACAACCTTCTAATACACAAGATTGCCGGGAAGAGTCATAAACCCTATGAACTTTGGTTGGAACAGTTTATTCTGTATTTTTAATGTCTGATTGCACTTCGCTTGAGAAATTCTTGAGGTATGAGAATCTTGATCCACTTCATGACTTGTTACTGCCTTCTTGTATTTCTTTTTCCAGATTGTATTAGAGATGATTGAGCTTCGTGAGTTGGATACTGCTCGTGCTATTCTTAGGCAGACACAAGTGATGGGTGTAATGAAGCAGGAGCAACCTGAAAGATACTTGCGACTTGAGCATCTCTTAGTCCGGACATACTTTGACCCGAACGAGGTAAAATTGGCATTTAACTGAACCTACCTTTTGAAATGCAGGTTATTATTCATTCATNGAGCATCTCTTAGTCCGGACATACTTTGACCCGAACGAGGTAAGAATTGGCATTTAACTGAACCTACCTTTTGAAATGCAGGTTATTATTCATTCATTTTTTTTACAAGAAACAAATTGATTGTTGTATGAATTTCAAAAGATGGAGGCAACCACGTTCCACAGGAGTTACAAAAAGACTCTCCAATTAGTAATGGAAAAGAGGAGAGTATTTACACCTAGTAACAACCAAAAAGATTATAGCATGAAAAATCCTATCAAAATGGAGCTCCTTATCTTTTAATATTTTTTTGGTTCCTTTCATGCCAAGTAAGCCAAATAAAAGCCCTCTCAAAATGCTTCTAGATAAGTTTCTTTTCCTCGAAGGGATGTCCCAAAAAAACATAGGGGAGGAGTGGTGGGTCAATTGGAGTGCTGTTGACCAATCAAAGTAGAAAAAGAGAATTCCCCAAAATCTTGTTGCACATTTATAAGTTACAAAAGAATGGCTTTGCGATGTCGAATGATTCTTGCAAATGACACCAATGAGGAGAAATTTTCATTCCCGACATCCCATGTTGGAGTTTATTGCATGTGTTTATAGCTTTGTGGCTAAGCTCTCAAAGGAGGAATTTCACCTTCTTCTTTGGTTAGTGACCTGTCCAGATGAATAAAATAAAGATGGGATGGTTATTTATTTATTATCTTTGTTGAGAGATCATGCAGAGAAGTTGCCATTCATTCCCAGCTTCAAAAAAATAATGTTGGTAGGTCTTGTGAACTGAATGTGGGAAGTATGGTGCATAAGCGAAGCACATTCTTCAATTTCTGCTTAAATTAGATTTTTCCCCAGCCATAAGAGAAGTTTATCTACCATGGCCAATTTAGTTTCTTGGAGAAAGACAATGGAGGGATTTTGTTTGATGATACAGAGCTTTTTAATAAGAGCTCTTTTTCTCCCTTGATCCCAAACCTTTTACATTCCATGAAATAATAATCAAATAAGATTTGACCCACCAGTTGTGATAGAAGAGGATGGTTTATCATAATTGATAGAAGATGTAAGCCCGATTTATTCTGGGAGTCCTTTGTGATGCTTCCTCAAGGATTGAGTCTTCTTGGAGGATTTGGTTGGCAAAGGCAATATGCCTATATCCATAGTTTTTAGCCAAAAGACCACTTGTAACGACCCGACTTTCGATACCTCGAATCACAGGTCGCCACGTATACTCAAGGGTAAAAAGGGCGGCAAAAGTTTCTTTTGTAAAACGGGAGACACAAGGATTTTAATATTAAATATGCATTCAAAAGACATAAAAATAGTCCAAAGGTAATATCCATGGAGTCAAATCAAAACGGTTTACTAAAAATACATAAGTTTTGAGAAATAGCATTTAAAATAATAATAAAATGACAAGAAGAAGACAACTCGATCTAAAGGGCACCTCTTGTTGCTGCACGGCTCCGCACGCTCCGTCATCAACGGTGGTCTACACTCCATCTGAAAAAATAGAATAACATGGGATGAGTATAAAACACTCCGTAAGCAACTTTCTTGTAGGCTCTTGTCGGACTTAATCCTATATACGGAAACTTAAGCTATGTGCTCATAACTGGTTTTTTTAACAATCACCCAAACTGAAGCTAAACAGCAATACCAAACTTGGTAGGTCACTGTACAACTATCCTCAGCTACCTCCTTTAAGGGGGACTCAATCCCTCTCAGGTTCACAACTAGGAGTATTCTATTTTCTTTTGGTTCTAGGTTTCACATATGTCTAGGTCCTTCATCAGTCTTGCGCGAGGAGCGCCTTGAGTCATTGTGGCCCATGGGAGGGCCCTAAGGTAATACTCGTCGATATAAAGGAGCCCTTTTTGCTCTAAACGGTGATGGTACTCCATACATATCTACCTATTGAACTCTAATAAGTGGATTCTCCCTAATGGTGTTGGGCAACATCTACCTGGTCCTAAGATCAATAAACTACCTGTCACTATGCCTATTCTAGGATAGAACAGTAACTACCTGCTCATGTACCCTCATCGGGTTAAAACAGTAAAACTACCTATCGCTATGCACTTTCCAGGCTGGGACAATAAACTACCTGCTCATGTACCCTCATTAGGTTAGAACAATAAAACCACCTATCTTAGAAATAGTAACTACCTGTCTTAGGAACAATAACTACTTGTTACTTTGCCTTTTCAGGCTAGAATAGTAAACTACCTGTCACTACGCCACATAGGCTAGATCAGTAAAAAGGTCATGGCTCTCCCCACTAGGCACCATCGATATGAACTGCAATAGTATACTCTCTAGGACTACTAATATCCTCTATGGGTGACAACTAAGCCATGTGTAACAAGTAGACCCTAACCTCTGTTGGTTAGTTCACGAATAGGGGTTGTGCCCTATCCGTCCCTACAAGGTACCTGGTCGACCCAAGGAGGCTATGGAATTCATGACTAGGTGCTATGACCAAAATACGTGAAACAATAACTCATAGTCTATGGAAACCTAATTAAAATTCTATGGCACATAGCAATTAGTTCAACTTATAACTGCGCAATAATGGGCTATCCAAACCCTAAATCAATGCATAATGAATAAAGACATACAACATGCTCATCATGCTTATTAAGTGATAATAATCCAACCTCCGCATACTAGGAAGCATATAAGTCTAATTATCTATCTGAGTTCACAAGATCATGCATGGAGAAGCTATTGGACGGTAAATATAATTGAGTGGTAAACTATTCACATCATCTAAGCACAATTCTCAAGAAACTAGATTGAACTAGACTCCGGAGTATAATACTAGATCATTGCCCTCAATCCAAATCGACTCCTACTAGTATTTCTTAGAAACTTGCTCCATATGGTTACGTGCTTGAATGTAGACTTCCGAGCTTGTTTTGGGTCTTCAAGGATATTCAAATTTCTCAAAATTCCTCAATATGCTCTAAATCAAGTCAAAAGAATAAGATCGGTGAAAATGACTAGTTTCAAATTTGTTAAAGAGAAGGTTGAGAAACTAACCGTTGACTGTACGATCATTTTCTCTAACTTGCGTGTGTGCCATTCAGTTTTATTTATTTGAAAAAATGTCTTTTATTTATTTTCTTAAAATTCCAGGTGTTACACCACCAACTGCAGATAAACTGATAATTGTAAAAGGTTCATAAAGCAATGGTGCTTGTTGATCCAACTGAAAGATCTCAAGCAGCTGCTTCTCAATATCACCCTGTGGTTGTGGAGGCACTGAACCTAGCCAAGAACTAAACCTACTCCTTTCTCCCAAATGCTCTCCACATTTCTAAAAATACTCCTACTTCTTTCCAGCAAAATGTTTGAAATTGGCGTCAAACCATCTGGACCTGGAATAGTGTGTCCAAGCTAATTTAACTCATGCAAATTTGTTCTGCATGGGTCCACTCAAATGCGTTAAATGCATTATTGAGTGTTAATCCTGAATATCTTTTCCTATTTACTAAAGGGTGCTAGCTAGTTAGAAGCTATGCTCTAAGTCTACACTCATGTATATATGTATATATTTTTCATATAAATGAGATGGTATATTTTATTCCTAAGATGTTTAATAAGTTATTATGACAGGCTTATCAAGATTCAACAAAAGAGAAACGCCGAGCGCAAATTGCCCAAGGTTTTCAACTCATCTATGTTTCATTTCCTCATCTTCTGTATGTCCTTAATTTCTTATCATGCTCGAGAATTCAATAGTTTCACTTAGTTATTTGGTAAAGTAAAATTTGATTACACATGGATAATAATAGTTTTACTCAATCAAATCTTAATGGCCCTTGTTTGTGTAATATATATACAGAAAGAACCGTTTATTTTTGCAAAATTAAGAAGTTAAATGGGAAATAACTCACAAAACTGGGATTTCATTGAATCACTTTAAAAAATAGAAGAATGGTTACGTCTGGTGGTATTAAACATGTAACCGTTGTGGGGCTTCTTGGTAAGACTATTTGGGATTTTCCCCGTTGAGTCTTTAGTATTTTCTAGTAAACTGTGCCACTCAGTCTTTTATTAGATTTTAAAGATGTTAGCTGTTCTTGTAACCTTTTATCTTCTTCTCTAGTATAGGTTTTTCATCAAGGGCTCAATCAAAGTTTCATTTTTAAAACATGAGACTGATCTAAGGAACAGGGTTTCATATTTTGTATCAGGAAAAATGGTTAAAATTTGGATATGTTATCTATTTTAAATTGTTGTATGTTTGTTAAGTTCTTATGTTGTTTTTGGTTGTTCTTACACATGAACTTGTGTTCCTGTTGCTGATTTCGTGTTGGTTATGTTCCTATTTGTATTTTACAGCCCTCGCAGCTGAAGTTACTGTGGTTGCACCTTCTCGATTGATGGCTCTAATTGGCCAGGCTCTAAAATGGCAACAGCATCAAGGTAATTTGAAGTTCTGTTATACCTTATACGTTAAAAATCATTTTGCTAGGTTCCATGAAAGCTCAGTTTTTCCTTAAAAAAGGTTCCATGAAAAGATGGCAAAAAATCTGGCTATTTTGGCGTTATGTAATTGCAGCCTTAGCTTACCCAAAAAATGGAAAAGATTGTGAGAACATTGTGGGAGATACTTTTATACTAGGTTCCATGGGAGGATGGGGAAAGTCACGCTATTTGGTGTTGTATAATTGAAACCTCAGCTTACCCAATAATTGAAGACTATGATAGAAGAATATTTGGAGATATCCTATTATATATCCTCGAATGGACATCTAGTGTAAATGTTAACATCAATGTTTTATCACAAATATTGGAATACATATTGTGGAAATCATAAACTATTAAATGTTTTTTTTCCCCATTAATGTGACTAATACATTAGAGGATAACTGTTAAATTGGTTTTTATACATGTTTTCATATGTACGGTGATGAAGTATCTCTATGATTAGTGATTTATTCTACTTTCAGGTTTACTTCCTCCAGGAACACAGTTTGACTTATTTCGTGGAACTGCTGCTATGAAACAAGATGTGGAGGATGTTTATCCAACTACTCTTTCTCACACAATAAAGGTGAGAAGAGTTAATCAGATACTTGTTTGGATGTTCCATGTTGCATGATTTTTTATTAATACCACCACTACTATTATTATTTTTAAGACGAGAAGTTTCCCTGTGGTACACTCTCTCGGCCACGTCTTTTCAGGAAGAGACATAGGAAAGTCATTGATGCGCAATTGGATAGAAACCTGAGTTTATCTATCATGAGCATTCAAAGAGAGTCCCATATAACCCAAACATTCTAGGGACCCACATAAGAAAACGGAATAAAACTGCCAAATAACTCCTTAACTTAAATACCACCCAGACCGTAACTTCCAAACACTTATTCACAACTTCTTTTAACGCCCTTGAGCCCACACAAAACCAAGTTCCTGGTGCTTCAGTGCTCTCTTGAACATTTCTTCGTGCATTAGGAAGACGGATAGGAAAGGAATGGAGGAAAAGGAAATGACTAAAGGAGGTAAAAAAGAGAGAAGACATCTGTTGTTCTTTCAGTTCTCTTTTATGTATATGAGCATTTTCATTGCTCTTGAGTTGAATTTTTCGCTTGATTTGGGCTCGTAAACTTTGTACTTTCTCTAGCAAAATACCTATTAACTCTCCGAAGTTTCAAAATTACCCTTACATTTTCAAAGAAGTTCAAAAACACTGTAGCTTAGTTATGGATTGAATCCATGAGTACTTTGTTTCAAATACCCTTGGATTTTCAAAAGTGTTTCAAAAATACACTTCGAACTTTCAAAAGTTTTATTGATACCCTTAATTTTTTTAAAAACTTCAAAAACACCTCTAAACTATTTAAAACGTCAAAAAATGCTCTTACCATTACTATGTGGATGAAACCGTTAGTACCATGTTTCAAAAATACTCATGAAATTTCAGAAGTACATTAATATCTTTAAACTTAAAAAAAAAATTTTAACGTTTTTAACACTAGTATATGAATAGAAACCATTTATCTACGCCCCATAGACCAACTCCTAAGGCTCAATGTTGCTTCTACTCTAGCCCAAGGTCTTTCAAACGCAATATTGCATCTCATTTCACCATCTTATTTCTCAATAATACGACCCTCATGCTTCTACATCGATTTGAGATTTCTCAAGATGATTCAAACCCGTCATTGGGTCAAAACAAGTTGCTTTATTCGGACATGCTGGGTGATTTGAGCACTTATCGGTACAACTTGAGTCAATACCATGCCAATTGGAACTATTGGGTCTACTGATGCTTCATGATGCCACCTCGAGCATTAGATGTATCTACTTTTGTAGCTCACTCGGGTACGCTTACCATGAACCAACCTATTAGTCAACTTCATATTTTGGACCCTCCAGACATACATCCATCCGAGCATTATTGAGGCATAAACTTGTCCATCCCGAGTCATTGTTGCACACCATGCTGAAGTCCAATCCTATTATACCACAACCTCTGACCCAAGAGTAGGAGTGAAATGTCAGCACACCCGTGCCACTCGACACTATCCTTGAAAACTCATTCCCAACAGAAGATGCCCAAGACACTCGTCTTGTGATACTCATCCATGCCATGACACATTCCAGTGCCATGAAGGGGCTCACTTAGGTCTTGAGGTCTAGGGGTGGTGGAGAGCCAAAACCATGCCTCCTTCTACCGTACATTTTGGCATAATTGATTTTGCACCATGCATATCAAAATGGTGAGGGATCATATGCCAATGTGGGGCATATGTTTGGTGTCCGATTAACTCCAAATTTGACGAGCTTACATCTTTCATCTATTTGAACTTAACTGCAAGCCGCTAGTTGAATTTCACTATGGAATTCTAACTTTCGAGGATATGGCCTGAGGCCTCACCTTCCCCTACTAAGCTTGTCTCTGTCACCCTTGAGTACACTATTGCTTCTTTTCTTGCTTGTACCTTAACTTGTCCACTCTTCTTACTGTGTTAGATGATGCACCGTCCTTCTTGGTTGCATCATGACACTTTTCTTTTTAGTATGGTTGTAACTCTAGACTTGTCCTTGTCTGACTCCATTGGGCTGATGTTTTTGTAGGCCCTTCTTTATTTTCTTTTGTGATTTGTGAGTCCTGACCTCTTGTATACTTCCATTTTTTCTCAATTGGTGCTTCAGTGCTCTCTTGAACATTTCTTCGTGCATTAGGAAGACGGATAGGAAAGGAATGGAGGAAAAGGAAATGACTAAAGGAGGTAAAAAAGAGAGAAGACATCTGTTGTTCTTTCAGTTCTCTTTTATGTATATGAGCATTTTCATTGCTCTTGAGTTGAATTTTTCGCTTGATTTGGGCTCGTAAACTTTGTACTTTCTCTAGCAAAATACCTATTAACTCTCCGAAGTTTCAAAATTACCCTTACATTTTCAAAGAAGTTCAAAAACACTGTAGCTTAGTTATGGATTGAATCCATGAGTACTTTGTTTCAAATACCCTTGGATTTTCAAAAGTGTTTCAAAAATACACTTCGAACTTTCAAAAGTTTTATTGATACCCTTAATTTTTTTAAAAACTTCAAAAACACCTCTAAACTATTTAAAACGTCAAAAAATGCTCTTACCATTACTATGTGGATGAAACCGTTAGTACCATGTTTCAAAAATACTCATGAAATTTCAGAAGTACATTAATATCTTTAAACTTAAAAAAAAAATTTTAACGTTTTTAACACTAGTATATGAATAGAAACCATTTATCTACGCCCCATAGACCAACTCCTAAGGCTCAATGTTGCTTCTACTCTAGCCCAAGGTCTTTCAAACGCAATATTGCATCTCATTTCACCATCTTATTTCTCAATAATACAACCCTCATGCTTCTACATCGATTTGAGATTTCTCAAGATGATTCAAACCCGTCATTGGGTCAAAACAAGTTGCTTTATTCGGACATGCTGGGTGATTTGAGCACTTATCGGTACAACTTGAGTCAATACCATGCCAATTGGAACTATTGGGTCTACTGATGCTTCATGATGCCACCTCGAGCATTAGATGTATCTACTTTTGTAGCTCACTCGGGTACGCTTACCATGAACCAACCTATTAGTCAACTTCATATTTTGGACCCTCCAGACATACATCCATCCGAGCATTATTGAGGCATAAACTTGTCCATCCCGAGTCATTGTTGCACACCATGCTGAAGTCCAATCCTATTATACCACAACCTCTGACCCAAGAGTAGGAGTGAAATGTCAGCACACCCGTGCCACTCGACACTATCCTTGAAAACTCATTCCCAACAGAAGATGCCCAAGACACTCGTCTTGTGATACTCATCCATGCCATGACACATTCCAGTGCCATGAAGGGGCTCACTTAGGTCTTGAGGTCTAGGGGTGGTGGAGAGCCAAAACCATGCCTCCTTCTACCGTACATTTTGGCATAATTGATTTTGCACCATGCATATCAAAATGGTGAGGGATCATATGCCAATGTGGGGCATATGTTTGGTGTCCGATTAACTCCAAATTTGACGAGCTTACATCTTTCATCTATTTGAACTTAACTGCAAGCCGCTAGTTGAATTTCACTATGGAATTCTAACTTTCGAGGATATGGCCTGAGGCCTCACCTTCCCCTACTAAGCTTGTCTCTGTCACCCTTGAGTACACTATTGCTTCTTTTCTTGCTTGTACCTTAACTTGTCCACTCTTCTTACTGTGTTAGATGATGCACCGTCCTTCTTGGTTGCATCATGACACTTTTCTTTTTAGTATGGTTGTAACTCTAGACTTGTCCTTGTCTGACTCCATTGGGCTGATGTTTTTGTAGGCCCTTCTTTATTTTCTTTTGTGATTTGTGAGTCCTGACCTCTTGTATACTTCCATTTTTTCTCAATGAAAGATAAAGTAAGAATTTATCTGGAATATGTAGGAACAAACAAGAGGAAGGACAAGATGTTTATTCTTTTCGTAGTTTTCTTTTTTCTTTACTTGATTAGGATCGGTTCTTTGTATCTCTCCTGTCCAATTTAGTCATGGTTCAAATTAATTTTGATGCAGTTCGGTTCAAAAAGTCATGCAGAATGTGCTCGGTTCTCACCAGATGGGCAGTTTCTTGTTTCTTGCTCTGTAGATGGATTTATTGAGGTATAGCCATAGAGATGGATGGGGGTCAGAGAATTGTCCACGAAGTTTCTTTAACTTATGTTTGCATACAGGTCTGGGATTATATAAGTGGGAAACTCAAGAAGGATCTTCAGTACCAGGCTGATGTAAGTATGCTTTCTTTTGTCCTCTGTTGCATTGTCATGTCTTTTCCATATGTAAGTTCACTTAGTTTTGATATCCTGAAAAGCATTACCTGCATACATATTCTTTTTTCTTTCTAAGTTTCTTTTTGGTGCATATTTTAATATGCAAGTGGGTTTACAGGAAACGTTCATGATGCATGATGATCCGGTCCTTTGTGTTGATTTTAGCAGAGACTCAGAGATGATCGCTTCTGGTTCACAAGATGGGAAAATCAAAGTGAGTTATGAGTTCATCTTTAGTAGGATGTCACTGTAATCACTTCTATGTTTGTTTCTTTTGCTCATCAATTATCTGTCTTTGTCACGTCATTTAAATGTGCTGCTAGATTAAAGATTATCTTTATAACTTCATTATGTATCAGGCTTAATTTTCCAGAGAATTTTTTTCATCGACTTTCTGTCTACTCAGTCTTGGGTCCTATTCTATGGGAGGATAAAATTTATCCATTTTACAAACAGAAAATAACTGGCTATTTTCTTTCTAATTTAATTTATTTTTCCTTGTACTTAAATTAGAGATTAAATAGCCAGTGATTTTAACTTGAACACAAAGTTTGTTCAAATTGGAGTTTTGTTAGTTTATGGTTTTGAGTTTTACAAGTTTGTGAATATGTGGAAAAACTCATGTCTAAAAGGAATAGCCAATTCCTTGCTATTGTAAAATGGATGCATTTACATGACATGGTTAGTACAGAAGGTCGATTGACGAAGATAATTTTTAGTTTCCATATTGGGGAGGAAACTAATACCTAGTGTAGTTTTCTAAGTATCGTAGAATTGGGGAGAATAGTGGAAGACTTTTAGATTTCTTCGCCGTCTTTTGTAATATTTCCTTCATTCCAATATAGATACAAATTGGTTCCTGTTTGATATTAAAGCATGGTAAATCCATTTAGAAAAAGCAGTTGTTAGTGATTTAGCTTAGCACTTATATAGCTGAAAAGCAAGGATAGGGCCAAATTGGGAGATCAAGTTGGGCATTTTGGAATTTCTAAGTAGCCAAAAAATCTAGTAGGAACTTGAATTTTTCAAAAATCCACATCTAATGAGAAGGAATAAATGTTTAATGAATGATTGGAACCATGGGATGAAGCATTCTAACATAGATGAAATTGATATGGAAGAAGAAGCCAGAAAAGGAATGATCAAAATATTAGGAGATCTATCATAATCAACTAATTGAAGAGGAAGAGTTCAACCAAGTTATGATGATTATCAATGCTTCACCACTCGGTAGACTAGCACATAAATGAAGATATCTGTTTTATTCCCACAAGGGAAGGAGAAGCGACCAGAGGCAAAGCATTACTCACTGTCAATAAGTAAATGTGATAGGAAAGCATCGTTCTGATATGAACGGCACATTAGTAATTAGCTTGGGAAGTTGTTATGGGTTTGTTATATATAGAGAGAGTGGGAAAGGATGAAGGCAACAATTGTTTACTGATTTAGGCTAGAGTGTGTATACTCAAGAGAGAAGGGTTTCAAGTATCTTGGATACTTAGAGTTCTCTTTTATATTTGAATATCATTCTAGCTGTTTGAGTCCTATCACGTTCTTTGTCATCAATCTTAATTTTGAATTACTGCCAGAGATGCGAAGATTATTTCTGGAAACACTTTGAAGATAATTTGACCTTGCTACCTTTAAGGCCTTCAGCTTATTATTCTGTCTGAAGACTTGGTTATAGTAGATTTCTGTTTACTGACGACTTGAATCCACAATGTCATGAGCTGGTAAGAATAGTATCCAATATTTGAGGATCCGTGGAGCCTGTTAAAGGCAAAAGCTAAAATCCTATGTTTTAACAGTAGTGAAGTCCTATGCCGGTACCTTAGAGTTGAAATAAGAGCAGACTTGGAAGTAATCACAATGCTGCTGTGATTTGGTCCATTTTAAAGCCTCACGTTGGAGCCCTTACTTGGACTTTCCTTATCCCTGCCCCCTCCACTATTGTTTTGATTGAATACAAGTTTTCTTTTCTTTTTAATAATCTAAAAAAAGGTAGAATATTATTCATACAATGAGGCAGGGATGCAGTAATCCAAGTTAGACATAGTGGGACTCACATTAATTTGTACTATTTGATTGTGTCTTTGATAAGATGCGATTATCTTTGTTCATTTGTCCTTGATACCTTAGGAAGTTGTTGGTTATCATTGTGACAATATTCTGTTACTTCAATCATTCTAGATCCATATATTTGTTGTGTTATAGGTATGGCGTATAAGGACTGGTCAGTGCTTGAGGCGTCTTGAACGTGCTCATTCTCAGGGAGTTACGAGTGTTGTTTTCTCTCGTGATGGAACCCAGTTATTGAGTACATCTTTTGACACCACAGCAAGGTTGGTTCGAGATCTTGATTGTTGCTAGGAGAATATTTTCTATGTTTGCTCAAGTGGACATTATTATATTATGGTATATGCCAATGACAATCATGGTATTATGTGATTAGTTTTTGGTTTTCTTTTTTCATAAAAAAAAC
>NC_036638.1:21239120-21286273 GCF_002806865.2 Cucurbita pepo subsp. pepo | reverse complement strand
ACTAATGATGTAGCACGTGTCATTACAGCATCTAGTGATTGCACGGTCAAGGTTAATCGTTATTTTGGTTATGTTCTATGTCTAGTTGACTGTGTAATGTACTTGTTCAAAGTGACACGGTAAATTTGTTGTTCTTTGTAGGTATGGGATGTGAAGACAACCGATTGTCTGCATACATTCAAACCCCCGCCTCCATTAAGGGTTTGTGAAAGTGCATTAATATAGATGAGAAAAACTAACTCTGTTGAACTTCAAGTTCCCTTAGTTGCTCCCATTCCTCACCATTGTTCTTTTCAATTTTTGGAATTTTAGGGAGGAGATGCCTCAGTGAACTCGATTCATTTGTTCCCCAAAAATGCAGATCATATTGTTGTTTGTAACAAGACATCATCAATATACATTATGACATTGCAAGGGCAGGTAATTTTTGTTAATTGCTAAGCTGGGAGTGAGATCATTTTCTTCTCTAGATCGTCTTTCTTGATAAGAGACTAGTTTATTGATAAATAAAACTCACATAGCACTGGGCTGTCAAGCCAATTGGTAGAAAAAAGTGCCTCTCAAAGCAAGACCATGGTGAGGGTTGGGTGACAAGCACTGCATCACCATCCCTACCCACATCTTGCAAAAATAATGTTCCTCTTTAAATTGTCATGGTTTACAAATCAATCATCCTCTTGATATGTCCACGTGGAAATGTCTTCAAGTACCTAATGATTAGGTGTGGCTTTGAAGTTAACCGGTGCAGCTATTGTTGGATTGTTCTCAATAATTTGAACATATCTTTTCTTTGCTCTTGCGTCTCTACGCCTGTATGCAAACAAATGTTTAAAGAATCAGCTTGCATGGCTTTGCAACAGAAGCACTTTTTGGTCTTTTTTAACAAATTTCTTTGACGTGAAATGTGTCTACATGGGTTCAGATGAAAGTTTTGCCAAACTCAAAAGGGGAGGGATTTGAAATAAAAATCTCGTTCCTACAAATTTGTTAGACCAAATATGAGAGTATTTCATATTATCTTATATATTAGAGCCAAATATATATAGGCCTATATGGAAGCCCAAAACTAATAGTAGTACAATTACAATCAAGGACAAAAGACTTTGTTTTTTTGAACAAGAAACACCTATGAAAAGGAAGGAAAAAAAGGATACAAGTCCCCATGGGAATTAAAAAAGATAACAAAAGAAGAAATAAACCTAAAAATACAAGAGGATGAAACAATAAAAAACAACTAGCGAAGCAAACAAAAAACCACAAAAATCTACAATAAAGAGCTCCAACTGTAGCTAAAAATGCAGAAACTTCTTTCGGAGAAAAGTATAACAAAGACCCAAGGGCTTGAAACTCAGAAAAGCAGCTTGAGAAAATGAAGCCACGAAAAGATGTTTTTGAAAACGTTCCAAACGCCTCCAAAATGCCAAAGAAGAATGTTCAATGAAGATCTCTCAAGTAACCACACTCTACGCTCTAGATCATCTTTAAGAAGAAAATCCAGAACACAATTGAATCCAACCATAATAAATTGTTAATCAAACATAACTACTTATTCTGGAAGGCACATTGGACCGAATTTTGTTTTTTAAAGCCAAATGCTTCGAAGCTTCCCATAACTTCTAAAAAGCCATAAAAAAAAATCTTCAATGAGGGATTATACAGAAAGAACAACTGAACTGTTATTTGAGGTGAATGAGATGGAATTTCATGTGTCTGAAGACCGCAAATCTTAATAAGAGATGAAAAACATTTAGGAATCAAGAGGTGGACTCCACTGGAAATTCTCTTTGACTTGGTCATCCACAAACTTTAAAGATGGTACAACATCTTCTTTGGGATAAATGAGAGCCAAGGATTGTTTAAGATTATCATTCTCACGATGGATTTCCTGATCAATTTTAATTCCTCACTACTTTTATCATTAGAGTCAATAAATAATGAAGAAGATGATTGAGCATTTGAACATTTAGGGCTGACGATGGAAGGTTTCAGCGACGCATCTAGCCTACATGGTGATTTTTCGGCCAATGGACTGTTTTCTTGGCTGGGCAGTAATGAAAAATTACTTCAGTAACAAATGATAGATTCTGCGAGCAACGACGGCAGATTCTGACGGCTTAGTGATACACAATAGTTTCCCATGATATTATGAGACCCCAGGAGAAATTCATATTATTCTATATAGTATAGCCAAATGTGTATAGGTATTCATGGAAGCCCTAAACTAATAATAGTAAAAATACAATGAAGGACAAAAGACTAAAAAGCCTTTAAACTATAACACAAATTATTGTGATTCTTTTGACACACTTCAAAATTTACTGCAGAATAATTTAACTAATACAATTACTATCTTGGCTTACTAATCATCTCTTGGTTCCATTTAGGTTGTTAAGAGCTTCTCATCTGGTAAAAGAGAAGGGGGAGATTTTGTTGCAGCTTGCGTATCGCCAAAAGGTGAATGGATATACTGCATTGGTGAAGACAGGTCAGTTTTCTTATGTTATGGATACATAAAAATAAAGTCATCCAGCTGTGTTGTGTCCTCTATTTGTCATATGTGGTGAAGTTTCCTTCTCTCTTTTTTAGACGTGAGTAGTTTATACGCACTTTACAATGTTGCAAATCCTTGGTAGTTGGTACCCTTTTCACGGAAGTAAGATTGTCTGACCTTACCAAATCATAATTTCTTAGGTCTATTGGTATAACTATATATCGATCCAAGCGTCAGTACCCTATATTATATGATCTTGGAGTGGCCCTTTTTCAATTAATGATCCTTTAATATCTGTTGCCAAGGCAATATGCTGTAACATATTTGAGTGGTCTCCACTCCTGGGTTTTTTAATTAATAAATTTATGTATATTTATAGTTATTAATATTATTATTTAGGAAGCACGGATACTTTGAATTTGACAAAGTGTTTGTATTGGACACGTGTTAGACATAGATATGTCCATCAGTCGCAGAATGATGGCGTTTGCAGGATCGGGGGAGGGAGGGAAAATGAAAGAAGGGAGAAGGACTGTTTAAGGGTTAGGTTTTTATTATTATTATTTTTTTCAAATTACAATAAATTTTATTTTGTAGGCTTTTTATGGGTACTTTGTGGCTTGAGCAGTTGTCTTGATTGGGTTTTGACTCATATGACTTATTGGGTTTTATGTAAATTAAAATTTTAGACTAGATTCAATGGGAAATTAAATTTTCATTCACGTTTTTTTAATTTAATAATTCTTAATAGTGAGTGAAAAAAAAAAACTTAAGGTATTTTGGATTTTATCTTTTAATATTATTTAATAAATAAAAATAATGTGTCCTCGATTTGTCTGTGCTCTAAATTTTTAGAAATTTTTTTATTGCCGTGTTCGCGTGTATCCATGTCATGTCTCTGTGTCCTTGTTCTTTAGTTAACTATTATTATTAAGATATGATCTTGAATTTGTCTACCATCTGCAGGAATATGTATTGCTTCAGCCACCAATCCGGTAAACTGGAGCATCTCATGAAGGTATGTGTTTTGTACTCCAATTACTTGGATTTCTCTCGGTCTATTCTCAGTTGCTATAAGAATATCTTTAGTAATTTAAACAACTTGTGTCAAGAACACCGAAAGATTAGAACGCCACATTGCTTATCAGAATGGCATTTTTATTTGGCTGTAGTATTATATTTAAATATGGTGATGGAATCAGAGTTGGCTCGTCAATGTATAAATTATAATTGATTAGGTTACTATACTTTAGGTTGGTCTTTCTATCAATGATTGGTCTGATAAAATGGTTGGAACTGCCCCATTCTTGGTCTGTCATGAACCCCAAATTAAATTAGTGATTTAAGGGCATATAAGTTAGGCTAAATTAATAATATTACTCTTAAATTGTACATTGTATCAAAATTATCCTTAAAACTTTCAAAAGTTCCAATAATACTTTTAACTTTCAAAAAAATCTAAAAAATACTCTTACCGTTAGTTTTGAATGGAAACCGTTAGTACTTTATTTCAAAAATACCCTTAAACTTTTAATAGTGTTTCAAGATTATGTTTTGTCTCTTCCTCAGATAAAGACAATCAAATAATTCCCAATACCCATAAACTTTTGAAAGTTCATGAGTATTTTTGAAACGTGGTACTAAAGGTATTTTTTAATTTTTCAGAAAAAATTCCAAAGGTGTTTTGAAGTTTTTAAAAAGTTCAGTAGTATTTTTGAAGTTTTTAAAAAAGTTTAAGAGTACTAATGAAACTTTTGAAAACCCAAGAGTGTTTTTTAAACATTTTTAAAAGTTAAAAGGGTATTTTTGAAAGTTAAGGAGTATTTTTAAAACAAACTATGACGGTTCCATCCAAAACTAACGGTAAGGGTATTTTTTTTAACTTTTTTCTTTTAAGTTAAATTTTTTTATTTATTTTTACTTTTTAATTTTTTTTTTTTTTTTTATTGTTTAAAGGTATTATTTTTTTATCAATAATTTTTTGTTTGTCTATTTAGATATTTTTGTCTGTTATAGACTCACCCATTTATGCCTATTTGTCTTTCAGCTACAGACATAATCACTAATTCCTGTAACAAGAAAAAGATACATATCACCAATCGACGTAAAAACAGTCTATCAATGCCTCTATTGAGTATTGATAAATGTCTATTAGTGACTCTATAAAAATGATTATCTGAAATGTGTGGGAGTTAAAGAAACGTATTTAAAAAAAGTGAGAAAACTTAAAAAGTTTTCATATTTGCAAAATTATTACTCTGTTGCTATATTTGGAAACATGAGAATGTGAATTTACACCCATTAATTTTTTCCTAGAAAAAAGTTCCAAGTCTTTGTATCCTGTAAAATAGTTAGCCATAGCAACCTAAAGAGAGCATCAAGATGCCAAGAAATTGGTCTGCAACAGTAATCTTCCTCTATCTAGAATCAGGAAATGCAAAAAGACCTTTATCATAGCCCAACAACCTGCACTTGGGTTTTTAAGACCTGCCAACTCGAGAATCTCGACAAAACTTAAGGTGAAAAAGTGGCAATAACATATAGTATAGTTTTGAGCCTCCAACGCCTCTCTTCATAAAACATATGAATGAGAACATGGAAAGCCAAATTGGAATGCCTCTAGGTCTAGGTATAGCCTATTGTGTTAGTTTGTCGCCATCAAAGAACTCAACTGTAGGAAAATATATGAATGGTTCTTTGAATGGAATGTGAATGAATGATTTGAAGTTGTAGGATGTAATTTTTAGTAGGAAACCCATAACTTTCTCCCTCCTTGGTACATTTTCTAAACAGGACTTTCCTTTTTCTTGGGCTTGTAATTTGATCATTGGTTTGAGTTGTTACATATTCTATTGCATGATTATTGGATGATAGATTGTTTAAACTCAAATTTGTTTGTGGTAGGTTCATGAGAAGGACGTGATAGGTGTGAATCATCATCCTCATAGAAATCTCGTTGCTACTTATAGTGAAGACAACACAATGAAACTATGGAAGCCTTGACTATTTTACTTGTGCTATTATTTTAAGTTATAATTTTATTCATTTACCTCATTGGCAACTTACTTTTCTTGATAAACTGTGGCAGTATTTTGAAAGGATGGTAATCCATGTATGAAATCTTCTGATGGTTTTGCCTGAGCATGCCCGTCTGTTGCAGAGTATCAAGATAAAATGGTAATTCCGATTTGTTAGAGAGCACAGTTAGCCTGATAAATCTATATGAGCTTCTTCCTACCTGGTCATGAGGAAGCTCTAATCTTCCTTAGGAGTTGAATCCTTAAGATCAAATGGTTTTCATTGTCATGTTGTAGCTAATCACTAGGTGGCGTCTCTATTTAAAGCTGGGATTTGAATGAGGAACAAATATTGTCAGAAGTGGACAATTGTTACTTGAGTCAATAGTGGGGCATTATTTAAATTACAAGTGCAGTCTTCTCCTCGCGTTGCCCACTACCTGACTTCTAAATTGCTGGCTAGCAAGCCGTAATTGGTCTTCCTGCTTGGTCACTGCCTCTATATCACTGAATATGGTAATTAACATGTTGCTCCTACACCAATCCTACTTNTTTCATTACAAGTGCAGTCTTCTCCTCGCGTTGCCCACTACCTGACTTTTAAATTGCTGGCTAGCAAGCCGTAATTGGTCTTCCTGCTTGGTCACGGCCTCTATATCACAGAATATGGTAATTAACATGTTGCTCCTACACCAATCCTACTTTATTTTTTCCCCTCAAAGTGGACTCGTTGAACAGCATTTTATCGGCAGGTTGAATTATCTGACGAGTGTAAGGTCCGTTTTATTTTCTTCTTCCCTTCAGTCTGACGGAGTTTTGTAGTTTGATTCCCCAGTACTTAATGTTCTATTTGCTTTTTTATTTTTAATAGAACTCCAGGAGTTGGATGAACCAACAGCCTGGAGGATGAATGGACAGCCCGAGAACAATTTAGTATGAGTTGAAGTAAAAATAGTTTTTGTTTGTGGTATTTGGAACGTCATTTCTTCACACAATGTAAATTAAAATTTATTTTCTTTTTTTTTTTAAAAAAAAAAAAACTAAATGGTTAGATTGGTCTAAATTCATTTGTTAACAAGAGTAATTTTGAAGTAACTGAAAGAATTAGGTAGGTTGAAAGACCCCTAAACCAAATCAAATTCTCGAACACAACCAATATTTTATGTAGGATTTAGCTGGCGGAAGTTCATTCGGAAAAGCAAAACTCCGTTTGCAAGTTAAGCACACTAGTCTTAAGTACTCTCATTCCATCATGGCAAGAGTGGTATTGAAATCATCAAATAAGCATGTATGCGCATTTATGAGATCCAACTTCTCAACTTACTGTATCCACATGATAGGTCTGATCCACCCCAAAATAAATCAGACACAAAAGTGGCTAAGCTCAAACAAACCATGCACTCAGTCAACTTCCATTTTACAAAACAACGTTTAGATCTGATCACCCCCAGGAGTTGTTATCAAAGGTGTGGGGGCTTGGGAATTGGTGATGCTGGGGAAGGCATCATGCGGCGGCTTCATTTACTGCATTGAAAGAGAACAGATGACTCCATTTATTACCTTCTCAACTACCAACTTCTCCCTCCCTATTAAACCCTTCACCTTCACCTTAGACTATATGAACGCTCAAGCAAGCTGATCAGTGATCCCATTAAGTAGAATTCTGATGGGTAATCTTAAGTACTGCTACAGTGTGGCTGTTGCTATGGGGATGTTGTTTATTGGCGTAAGTGTTGGGCAATTTGAAGGTGGTGGAAACGATCCATTCTCCCAAGGTGGGGGGAGAAGGCCGGAGATGGTACCGGCCATGTTCATATTCGGAGACTCTCTCATTGACAACGGAAATAACAACAATCTTCCCTCTTTCGCCAAGGCCAACTATTTCCCCTACGGCATTGACTTCAATGGCGGTCCAACTGGGCGCTTCTCCAATGGCTACACAATGGTGGATGAAATCGGTATGCGCATCTAATCTACTGTTATTCCGTTTTAACACCAAGCCATGCATGTGGATATTATCTATAAAAATGCTTGCATTGTAAATGCATATTCATGCAGCGATGCTGCTTGGACTCCCATTGGTCCCTGCCTTCTCTGAAGCTTCCGGAGCCCAATCTCTCCGCGGAGTTAACTACGCATCCGCTGCTGCAGGCATTCTTGACGCTACGGGAAGGAACTTTGTAAGTATCACATTACTCCTTTTGAACCTTACTTACTTGTAAACAGTGTTATTCATTTGGCATATGGGGATTTGATCAGGTGAGTCGCATACCTTTCAACCAACAAATCAGGAACTTCGAGAGCACGCTTGATCAGATCAGTAACAATCTAGGGGCGGTCAACGTGGGACAATCCATCGCACGGTGCATATTCTTTGTGGGAATGGGGAGCAACGACTATCTTAACAATTATCTTATGCCCAATTACGCCACTCGTAATCAGTATAATGCTCAGCAGTACGCGGACTTGTTGGTTAACCAGTACACGCAGCAGCTCACTGTCAGTACTCCATTTACAGCTTCTTTATTAGCTTTAAATTCCATCATATCAATATTTATGTCAATGTCATGCTGTGCAGAGGCTGTACAATCTGGGGGGCAGAAGGTTTGTGATCGCAGGGTTGGGGCTGATGGGGTGCATTCCAAGCATTTTGGCGCAGAGCGCAGCGGGGAGCTGTTCAGAAGAAGTGAACCAACTTGTTCGACCTTTCAATGTCAACGTGAAGAGCATGATAAGCCAGCTGAATACCAACCTTCCAGAAGCAAGATTTACATACATTGACATAGAGCGCATGTTCCAGGATATGCTTGTCAACTCTAGATTTTATGGGTTAAGCGTGCTGAACAGGGGATGCTGTGGAATTGGTAGGAACAGAGGCCAGATCACATGCCTCCCCTTCCAAACGCCCTGTACCAATCGAGACCAGTACATCTTTTGGGATGCATTTCATCCCACCGAAGCAGTAAACGTCCTTATGGCCCGAAAGGCTTTTAGTGGCGACCAATCCGTTGTTTATCCTTTCAACATCCAGCAGCTTGCCACTCTTTGAAGTTTATTCTTCTGAATTTACCTGTCTTTCTATTTATAACCCTCAACGCCAGTGATGATGCATGCCACAATTTTCTTCNTTTTAACCCTCAACGCCAGTGATGATGCATGCCACAATTTTCTTCAAGAAATTGCATCATTACTACTTTGTAGTGTCTTTCTAGAAAATGCAATGCAGTTTCAGAGTTTATTTTCTACTTTCGTTCTGGCTTACGTTCAATCTGTTGCTATGCTATGGCTTTCTGTAAAATGAATCTAGTAATATTATTTACTACTACACGCATCTAGAACAGGGGAAGATTTTGCTTTTACTTTTATGTATGTCAATAATAGAATCAAAATGGTTGAATTAAGAACAACATACGCTCTTTTAGTGAAATTTGAAAAGAAAAGAAATCGGACAGACAGAGTTGGTGGAAGTGGAAGCGTGGTGTATGCCAGGTTGAGAGCTGTCTACATGAGGGTGTCATGGCCCAATCCTTAGACCAAGAAGTTGCAGGGCGACTTTGTTCCCAGTTTTTTGTCTGACACAGAGATCTCCTCGAGGGCTTGTTGAGGGGTTATGGTGGTAGTTGCGTTAGTGGATGAAAGTGGTTGGGCAGAGAAGGCGGGGCTTTTGTGCATGTTAGAGTGAGAGGAAGATGACAAAGGATTTTGTTGAGGATGTGTCAAATAAATTGAATAATAGATGGGTTTCTTGCAGAATGGGCGATGGGCTATTCATCTCGCGAGATTTGATGGAAAGCAAAGAAATTGGTTCCCATCCCACAACATTCAGATGAAATGCAAGACTGAGACATTTATGAAAAAAAAAAAAAAGGACAGCGCAGATCTGAGACATTTATGACACCACAAAATTGGAATGCAACTCACAGAAGTAGAGTTGAAGCTAATAAGATTGCCACTACTGTTTGTGATGTCGACAAGGTAGTTGGTTTGGTACAAAAATTCACTAACAGTTGGTGGACCTTTTTTTTAAAAAAAGAAAAAAACTCAATAATTTTGTTTCTGTAAATCAATGCAAGGGTGAATATCACAAATACATAGATAAAAGAACATGTATTTATCAAATTTTTATGGAATAATTTACGTAAAAAAACCTAACAGCACTAATTTAAATAGTTTGTAAGTTCAGAAAATAATATTAATTTAGATAGTTTTCTATTACATAAATTTGAGAAAACAATCAAATAAAAGGGATTTTCTAAAAAGGGTTGGAGAATGGGGAGGCGACTAGGGTTGAAGTGGCGTCCATATTTAAGAGCCCTCCACTATTTCAAACAGATTTTAGCGCCACACATCTGTGTCTGTTTTGAGGCAGAATGAAATTCGCGGTGAAGGCGTGGAACAACTGCAAGGCGCGCACCGGATGTCTACAGCTCGGAAACTGCCCTACCGCCATTGATACTCCTGCTTTACTTCTCTCTACTTGTAAAGGACTGCCTAATTTCATCTCTCCTGATCTTCTTCCGTCTCTCCCTTCCCCTGATTCTCACCTCCTCCAGTTCAGTCCTCTTCACTTGTAAGTATTCTACACTATTCCTACTCTTTCATCTCCATTCCGTCGTTCTCTTTTAATTCACTTTGTGTCGATGTTGTGATGAATCTGCCTATTCGCGTTCATTGTGTTTTTCAATTGGAGCGCCTCAGCCGGAGAGACTGCTCTACTTTGTTGCATTGATTTTCTTTTTATTTATTCGTTCTCGCACTTCGTAGGATTGTCTGTTTTGAGTACGTCTCGTGACCTGGAAACTATTCTACAGTCATGAGAATACGACTGGATAAAGCATGAGATCAGAAGTTCGTACTAAGTGATAATCGTATGATGCTTTTTGAAATGTTCTAGATTACTAAAACCAAGAGGAATGTGTCATGATGATTGCAGCTGATAGTACTATGTGTAGGAGTGTGTTTATGGAAATTGAAATGATTACTATGTCTATGTGGTACTTAAATAACCGAACAGTTGAGTTTGGGAAGCAACGACTACTTTACGTTGACGCGACTTATGCCTTAGGCTCTTCCGAGATAGTTTATCAGTGGTTTTTTCTGTAATCATTTGTATCCATGAAACAACTGTCAAGTAATTTATGGAATCCATTACTTTTATCTGTCTTTTGTCCTTGATTCAATTTCCATACTAGATAAATTTTTAACTCGTACATGACACGCTGTAATGAAAATTTGGTTCTCTTCAGAATTATAAAGTGAGTTCTATTTTTGTACTGGTAAGTGGTACATTAGTTGATTCTGTACGTTGTTTCTTGATGTTGTTGGCGGTTTTTGTTCAGACACTTTATACTCCTGTTACAGCTGTCTTGACTCTGGTTTTATTTTCATGATTCCATCTTTTATTAATTAATAGGCTTTCCTTCACGGTGTAATCAAGAAATAAGTCCGGCAGAAAAGAAATAAAATGTTTCAATTATCACATGAAGATAGTCGTGTTTATTTGGTTTTTGGTTTCTTGTCAGCCACATTGACATTTTAATCCTTTAATTCTTAGCTTGGAAGGTCCTTCATTGAAAACGATATCAAGTATTGGAGGGCTGCAGCATTTACTTGGGTTACATGAATCTGTATTTGCAGCAGTAGCAAGGGATTCTGTTCAGTGCCTTCCAGAATGTAATGCTTCCAATAAATTTGGAGCATCTTTTGAGACTACTTGTGGTCGTCGTTTGGTAATGAGATTTCTGGTTTGGAAAATAAGTTTCTAAGTTTGTGGTTGTTGTTTTGTATCAACTTCTGCTAGCCCTTCCATTACTATTTCGTTGGGAAAAGAAGTTTATGAGTTTGCATTGTAATTGTAGATAAGACCTGTTGAGTATGTTGAATTGATTTCGTCCATGAGACCAAACATTTGGGCCTCCTTGGCTGATGAAGTGCCATCGTGGGTTTCAGATAAAAGGAATAAAACATCAGTGGATCGAACTGTGAGATGGCTCGATGAATGCATCAATTTGAACTCAGTAAGAACGCTACAATGTCCCTTTTATGGTATTAGTTGAACTCTGCTAGATGTCGAATGTTGAGAAATGTAGGTCAAGTATGTTTGTGTGTTTTTAGACTTCAACTTGTGAATAGGCCCACGAAGAGAAAAGAAGCTGAGAAAAGCAGTAGACAAGAAATTTTACTGACGACTAAAAACTGCCTCCACGTTAAGTCTTTGGGGACCATCTGGTTGTGCAATTCTATTTGGAAATTTATAGCACGCAGTAATTAGATAGAGGAAAATGAAGCAGCTTAGAATGTGGACCATAATTTCCAAAGCAAGCTGGCGAAAGGAGGGAATAAGAATTCTGGTCTCTTTTAATTAGATAAAGATGGCATAATTCTACAAATAAAATGAGGATATCATGAAAATATTTTAGGAATTCATCGAAAACCTGCTCATGGTTGGTGATTGTCGAATATTTTCCGAATCGGAATATTGGAGTGATTGATTGGTAAGATTTTATTCACATTTTCTAGGAGTAGATTCCCAACTGTAAAAGGGTTAGGGTGCATAAAGTGTCTTGGCTAGATAGTACGGGTGAAGCTTTGAGACAAGGAGCATCTTAAAAAAATTGACTGGAATGTGGTTTCCTAATAGTATTTCGAAAGAGGTTGTTAACAAATACACAAATGAAACCAACACTTTCCCTATTCCTCTGGCTTATAATTAGAGCAGCCTCCGTTCATTTTGTTGTAACTTTAGTAACTTTTAGATCCTCCTAGATGAGTGTTGTTATGTGTTTTTTTGAGGAACAAGGATTCTACCTCCCATGCCTTTTGGTTACATTCTCCTTCTATGTTGGGAATGAAGTTTTCATTTCTAACTAAAAACAAGAGTTTCTACCTCTTAGTTTTTGTGCCCAAAACAAGTTTCTTAAGTATTCTGTGCCAAATGGTTCCTCAGTGGTAAAATGCTCTGGATGTTATGGCTGATGACTTTTCAGTGCTTCCAGAGTATCATTCTTATGGCTTTCAGAATTCCCTCAAAAACAAGAGCGTTGGGCCATATACATTCAGTAAAATAAGTAAAGGTTGATTCTTACAATTTCTAGAGTGCATCTTACGTTATATGACTGTTTTGTTTAGGACTCATCGATGAAAAAGCAATATGAAAACCCTGTCATGATCAAGTGATAGTATTTAGTTTTTTTGTCTAGATTTGGTGCTTTTTACATTTTTCTTTGCCTATTAATGTCATGAGTGATTTGGAACAATCAATTTATTATTATAATGAAGACAGGTGGGGCTATTTTTGGAGCTATTGTTGGAGGCAATGATATGGAAGAACGCCAAAGATGTGCTTTAGAGGTGGTTAAGCGTAATGTATCAGGTTCAATAACTTTTTCTTTGATATATAAAGGTGAAATAGTGTCAAGATTCGTAGCTTGAGAACTAATTTTGAGCAATATCAATTTTTAGCATCTCCAAAAATTTGTTTAGGCTATCAGAGCTCTGAACAGCCAGTTTGTATCATGTCTTTAAACACATGTTTTTAAATCATTAGCATACAAATAAAATTTTGAACAGAATGCCAATGTTTTCGTTCCTCTGATTCTCGTCATAACACCCCTGACCCTCTCTCGTATGTAAGGGATGATTATTGTCCCTGGCTTCCCACATAAATGTTTCTCAACTCTAGTTTGTTCAGTTAAATTTATCATTTCTATCTTTGCTTCCAATTTCTTGTTCTAATTTCTCAGTTTCATCAAACAAATTTTGGTAGGTTATTGGATTGGAGGTTTTGGGCTTGGAGAGAGCATAGATGAGCGTCCTGCCCTACTTGATGCTGTTACGGTAATAATTTGGCTTATAAAATTGTTAGGTTAGTCTTTTAGGCGTCCCCGTCCATTTCTTGCACCAACTGGGGTGTGGATGGTTTGCATGCGAACCCTACTAGTTAATGAGTTGAACTTTGAAGCTTAATAGGTAGTAAGTTGGATTTGTTTGTGTATACCTTTCTTTGTTTAACAATTCTTTGGACCTTGCTCTTGTTTTTTGAAGTTTTTTTTTTTTTCTTTTATCATTACTTTCAACCCTTGATGAATTTTTTCCCCTAACAAAATAAAAAAGGTAACTGCGCTGTGATCGATTCCCTTTACTTCCATATCCCTTTTTTCTCTCTTTCTCCCCGTCATTTTCCTTCACTCTCCATGTGTGTATGTCTGTATATATATGTGTGTGTATATTATCTTTATCATCTGCGTTCCAAGTACCTCAATTCAATGCTCTGTTTCTGTGATGTCCATTTTTTATTCTACATTTTCTCCCATGAGTTGTGAAGCAAAAGCATCATAAACCATATCAGAATTTATCTTTTTTGAAAAAGAAGCGTGCTTCTGGTAATTTGTTTCATTGTTTGGACAGGATGTCTTACCAGAGGAATTGCCACGCATGATATGTGGACTCGGACTTCCAGGTATAGTTTTTCAATCTTCTAGGTTGAGTTGCTTGAAGTCCTGTTTCGACTTTTGATTGGATTTCTGTGTCCAGCCTATGGAAGCTGAAAATACATATTTTTAATATTTTTTGTAGCTTGTGACTATGAATTTTGGTTCAATCATTTTTGTCACTCTTTATGATGACCNCATTGTTTGGACAGGATGTCTTACCAGAGGAATTGCCACGCATGATATGTGGACTCGGACTTCCAGGTATAGTTTTTCAATCTTCTAGGTTGAGTTGCTTGAAGTCCTGTTTCGACTTTTGATTGGATTTCTGTGTCCAGCCTATGGAAGCTGAAAATACATATTTTTAATATTTTTTGTAGCTTGTGACTATGAATTTTGGTTCAATCATTTTTGTCACTCTTTATGATGACCACGTAGTGCATTTTGTCATTGTCGCTTGTCAATCAAATTAGTTTTATTAAATATCATTATTGTTACTATAGTCTATATACACACACATAACGTAACCTCAAAGTTCCAAATCTGTGTACTTCGAGCTTCTGTAGTTTATAAATTAGTGAATTCTTCACTTGAATCAATGAAATAGGCATCAAATGTGAGCTCAATATCATAACCGTAGACTATACGACTCAATTAATTAGCTACCCCTGATAAAATGTTGGATGGCATCTAACCAATTAGAGGTTTAATCGTTCATCTTGGTTGCCCCATCCTATGATTAATCCACCAAGTTTTCTATTTTACATTGGGTTCTCGCTTCAAACAATAATTTGTTTGGATATATGTTTTCTTTGATGTTGCAGAGGAGATCTTGCAGGGTATCGCTGCTGGAGTCGATCTCTTTGACTCTGCGTATGCTATCCATTTTGAATATGGTTTATCTTTCTGCGATTGTCAATGCTGAATGAGCTCTATAAATAGTTTAGTTACTGTGTTGCAGGTACATATATCACTTGACCCTTGGAGGCTTTGCTCTCACCTTCCCACTGAATGGAATTGCGGAGAAACGGCCTGACACGCACCTGAACGACGATGTAAGTGATCGGACAAAAATCAACTTAAGAGCAACACTTTATCGGTAAGTTTGACAATACTTCAGTCTATTCATGCTTGGTATTGATTTGGCAATATTTAATTCCTTATTATCTAATCGTAGATCCTAATTTGCATTGTTATATTTGCTAAAAATGGGTTATTTGTTTTGTTCAGGAAAGATACATCACCAATTCTCGAGGGGTGTAACTGCTACGCTTGCCTGAATCATACCAAGGCTTATATAAATCATTTGCTAAATGTCCACGAAATGCTGGCTCAAATACTGCTGGAGATGTATGAACATTTGACTACTTAGAAAATATTTAGTCGTCTGTCTATATGCATTCTCACAGTAATGGTTCTCATCCTTTTGCAGACATAATACTCATCATTATTTAGGATTCTTTCGATCAATCAGAGAAGCAATCAAGGCAGGCAAATTTCAGCAATATCATCAGAAATTCGTTGAGGGTAGGCGCAATCATCTAGCCCTGCCAGCCGCAGCAATCACTCATGACGAGCTCATCAAATAAGTAATTTGAATATTGCCAACAATGTTTTGTTTTACCGAACAATTTTATCAACTGATCATACTATATATTAGGGGCAGGTACATCTGGTCACTCTAAATTTTCATCCTCACAATTCCCTCGTTTGTAGGATCTAAATTGAAGATATGGTCTATCTAGCATTCAAGTTCTTTTGTTGATCCTGTAAATCTAATATTACATTCAACATACTCATCAATAGGGNATCTGGTCACTCTAAATTTTCATCCTCACAATTCCGTCGTTTGTAGGATCTAATTGAAGATATGGTCTATCTAGCATTCAAGTTCTTTTGTTGATCCTGTAAATCTAATATTACATTCAACATACTCATCAATAGGGATTTAGGACATAATATTTAAGAATGCAATCAATACCCTTGCTTTCTTCTTGTACAAAAATATATTTGCGACCATATTTGGCAAAGACTTGTATTGCTTCACAGGTAAGGCATGTAACGGTATCAGACGCCAAAATTGCAAGGTGGCTGCAGAACATGTCTAGAATATGAGACCAAATCTGCTTGTAGTTGCCAGTTTCAATACCAGTACTGGGATNAGGACATAATATTTAAGACTGCAATCAATACCCTTGCTTTCTTCTTGTACAAAATATATTTGCGACCATAAAAGCTTGTTTGGCAAAGACTTGTATTGCTTCACAGGTAAGGCATGTAATGGTATCAGACGCCAAAATTGCAGGGTGGCTGCAGAACATGTCTAGAATATGAGACAAAATCTGCTTGTAGTTGCCAGTTTCAATACCAGTACTGGGATCGACAAAATAATGTACCTGATATTTAGGGTTTAGATATTTAAAACAATGGAGGTAACAGTAAACATGCAATATATATAGTCGACTGAAGTAAATATGACAGACATCATATAACGTAAAACCAACTAGAGCATAGTTTGACAGTCTTGAGGCATTTTGATTTTGGATGGATCAACTCAAACAAATTTTAGAACTAAAAAGTTAATCAATTCATAAAGTTTACATTTATTTAAACTTAAAGCAAATAAGTTGATTGGCAGTGAATGAGTTCAAACTATAGTGATTACCTAGTTGAGACTTGATATATACGTATAAAAACTCACCAAGGCAATGAGAGAAATAACATAACCTCAAGAGCATGGAGATATTCATTTCCTAAAAAGCACATGAATGAGGGGAAAAAATACGGAAAGGACTCTTGTATTAGTTTGCACGAACAATCTTCATTCTCGTATCATCTCAAGATGAGTAGGTTAGTATGATCAGATCGCATTAAGTGTAAGGGAGTGTTAAGGCTACAAGGTACTCAATATCAAATTCAAATTCTTGTAGGATTCTTGGACCTAAGGTGTTACACATGGTATCAAAAAGGAATCTCTCCTCATACGATGTGGTTTAGAAACGAACTAAAGTAGATGTTAGTTGGCATGTGACGCTCGAATAGAGGAGCCACATGAGTGAATGTAGGAGGTCTCATGCTCAAACTCCTGTAATCTCATTTACTCTCCAATTAATATTGATTTTTATTTGTTGAACCTTTTACAAATTTTCAAACTAACTACAACAAACTAACAAGTAAAAAAGAAAAGTTGAAGTTTGATAGAATTAAATTTAGGTCAAATTATAAGTTTAGTGAAACTAAACTTATAATTTGATATCTACGTGTTGTTCAAACTATGGTGATTACCTATTTAAGATTTGATATCTACGTGTTTCCATGTCAAAAAAATGTCTTAAGAGTTGCGTTATAAAATCCACCGTGACAATGAGAGAAATACATAACCTCAAGAGCATGGAGATATTCAGACGGAAATCAAATAGCAAACCTCTTTCGATCCGGAGATGTTGAGAACTAACTTTGTCCGTTATGATCCTTCTCCCACGTTTATGAAAGATGCAAGGAAGCTCCAGCTCTCACAATGCCTCGCGCACACTTCACGAGTATACTGGAAAGTTTATCCATATTTGTATTATAACAAAACACTACAATATATTAGAGTTGAGCATTCATTCATCCATTTACATTCTTCAACCAAAATATAAGCAGAGAGAGTAACAATGTTGGGAAATTAAAATAAACAAATAAGATCTGATTCAATCCTACGGTGTGAGAGTGTAAAATATTCATGCTACTTATCTGGATACTCAGCATATTCAAGTAGTTTCTTCTTTTTTTTTCTAATATAAGAAACGAACTTCATTGAAAATAAAAATTGAAAGAAAACAAGGGCATCCAAACAAAACAAGTCCACAAAAAAAGGTCCCATTAAAGCATTTTAAGCAGTATTAACACAGTGCTTACCCAACCAACTATTATCCAGTTTCAAAGTTCCAACCTAATAGACCCTAACTACGAAAAACGGACCACCGGATTTATGAAGCTGACTGAAAAGAACAATAAAACAGAGTTAACTTAGCTGTGCTAATAACACGGGTTCTCTCCGCTACCTACTTTTAAATATTACTATAACGAATTATGGCGAAGGTAATTTAGTGATGTTATAGATGAAACTGAAAAGGTGAGATAAACAGGGTACAGGTATATGTAATATAGGGAGGATAGCCCATCAGCATACCAGGTTGTTCTCGTATGAGAAAAGTTGCAACTTTCTGGGTGGTGGATCTGTTGAGGCAGTTCCCTATGAATGGATATTCACACTGCACACGATATGCATGATGGCGGACAACTCTGTTTCAACAAGTGGAAATTGGAAACTTGTTACAGAAATAATTGCGTCGTAGAGCTTCAGGATGCAACAAAAAACCAGTTTTTTATGTATCTTTTCCATTCATTTAAGACAAATAAAAGCTAAATATCAAACCAATATTCAAAGAAAATGCGTTCCAAATAAAACTGCATCCATTTGCATGAAATAAATTATTTTTAGGTACCAGGATGATTTTACAGAGTAAAATGGAGGAGAGGTGGCCATAAAATCAACAGCTCAAGCTTTAAATAGATTTATATATGGGATATTGGTGCAACAAAAAATAGGTCGACCAAATTCATCGCGAAACTGCATTCCTTTTAGTAACCAACTCAAAAAGCCACTTTGACTCTTCATATCTTCCTGNAAAAATAGGTCGACCAAATTCATCGCGAAACTGCATTCCTTTTTGTAACCAACTCAAAAAGCCACTTTGACTCTTCATATCTTCCTGGTAAACTCCATAGAAATTTAACTCCTCCATGCGTAACATATATTTTGTTCCAATATAACCTATATTCTGTTCCAATATAACCTATATTTTGTTCCAATATAACCTATGTAATTCAATAAAGGTTAAACCCCAAGCTATAAGAAGATAGTGTTGTTTTGGCCTCCGACATATGATAACTGCATAATCAGAAAGACACGTTACCAAATTAATATTCCTCCTGCTGAGAGAACTAACCGACACTGTTCTTGAGCCCCATATAAGTCTTGCCAATGAAGAGAAGGAAGATGTGGCTACGTTCTCTTTAGCAACAAGATGAGAGACATCATATAAGGATAAGAGGTTACTGATATGAGCAATTTCCTGACCAGAACCAGATAAATACTTGTTTTACCCTAACTCTTTTTTTTTTCTTTTTTTTTCTTTAATATCCATGAGTGTCCGGCCGACTTGTGGTGGACCTTGACTAATCTCTCGGGACAATTGTTTGATTCTATTACATTCGATTGTCAAGGCAAGTCTTTCAATCATAGTTTTAGAGATGCTAGAATGTAAGCATTGGCACAAACTTGATTTCGACGACAGNTTTAGAGATGCTAGAATGTAAGCATTGGCACAAACTTGATTTCCACGACAANTCGACGACAGAAAATAATGTAAGCAGGATAAAAGAATATAGCAAAGTAGATAGGCTAAATCTTATTAATCCTATGTGTCTATCAGTCTGTCATCTCTGTGCGATTATGTAATTAACATTAACAAAGTAGTTCTAGGTCTACCGCGTACAACTGTTGGTTCCATTTAATTGCATTGATATGACATATAATCTTAGCAACTGTATCTGTTTAAAATATGTTCCACACCGGAATTGCATATTGTAGAACAAACTAGTTAAAGGAGGATATCAAGTAAAAATACCAGATGAAACACAAAAATAAAGACACATATTGAGATGGAAAAAAAGAAACAATCCGGAGAGCTGGTTAGAATGAAATAAAGAGCGGATCACCTCCCTAAAACTTTTAAAAAATACATATGAAAATGAAGATTAATATCATGAGGATGTAAAATGAAGAATACAAGTAACTCGCGACATTTCTCGGAGTCTTTTGGTGGATATGAATATCAAGTAATCAAGGCAACTTCATCAGAAGTGCTAATTCAAAATCATGTAAACGCGCAAATTTATATATATTTACTCACAGCGAAAAGCTTGAGCAAAAGGCAGAGATAAGATAGAAAACTTGTAGAAAGGATGCTTCCATTGCTCGAAAACTGCATTATTTTCACGCGAATCGAGCTCTTCAGTTTCAGGTTCTGAGCGAACAGAGTTCATGTAGAAATTCTCACCAATGTTGCAGAAATCGGAAAGAGATTCCGATTCAGGAGGCCAGATGCCATTGCTTGGTTGAAGCTCCGTTCGGCACGTCGATCGTAGAGCAGTGGAGAGAGGAATAATGTGAGGGAGGTTAATTGGTTTCGAACTGCCGTATCCTTTTATATGAATTGGTAGTGCGAGAATTGAACTTCGTCTCTTTATTTATTTTTTGTTAAATAATAATAATTGACGAGATTTCTAAAATTTATCGAAAAATAAATTTAAAATTTAAAGTATTGATTAAAAAAGTATTTTAAGTGAGAAAGAGTCACGGATCTACATATTTTGGGATTACCTTTAGATGAAATAAATATGGAAATATTAATTAATTAGGGAATAATATATTTTAATCAATTTATTATAAATATTATTAATTTATGTTAATCATTATGATTAATTATTTATGGATTATCCTATTACTAGAGTTGAATGTACATAATTGACCCAGATATTCTACTTGTGATTGAATTGTTTGTGTTACTAAAATATTGAAATAAATAATTTTAAGGATTGAAATGAAAAAAAATAAAAATAAAAAAAATTGTAAATTGAATCCTAGAAGACAAAAAGATGTCCAAGTGAACAAAATAATGGAAAAAAGGAAACGAGGCAAGACAGCTAAGCAATTTCCCTCCCNAAATTGAATCCTAGAAGACAAAAAGATGTCCAAGTGAACAAAAGAATGGAAAAAAGGAAACGAGGCAAGACAGCTAAGCAATTTCCCTCCCCAAAAAAAAATGGAAAGAAATTAAGTATCTACAGAGGAAAAGGCGAAAAGGTTAAGAGAAAATCTTGTAGGACTTGAATGAAAGAATAATCTGGCGAAGTCCCCCAATGGGCGTCAAAACTGCAATCGATACTCCAATGATCGTCGCCGTCTGCAGATCAAAAACCCCCAAATTCGTAAATAAAGTAAAATAAAANGCAATCGATACTCCAATGATCGTCGCCGTCTGCAGATCAAAAAGCCCCAAATTCGTAAATAAAGTAAAGNTCTGCAGATCAAAAACCCCCAAATTCGTAAATAAAGTAAAATAAAATAAAATAAAATAAAATAAAATAGCTTCCCCACAAATTTTATTACGTACCCAAGATGCAATCCAGTGGAAGCTCCATGGCTTGGGTCGTTTAATTATCAACCACATGATGCAAGGCACCTCCCATGATTCAAATAAATCATTATTTATTTATTTAAAAATAAAAATNGGCTTGGGTCGTTTAATTATCAACCACATGATGCAAGGCACCTGCCATGATTCAAACAAATCATTATTTCTTTATTTAAAAATAAAAAAAATAAAAATAATTAAAACCTTACAAANTAAATCATTATTTATTTATTTAAAAATAAAAATAATAAAAATAATTAAAACCTTACAAAATATGAGGTGGCAGCAAACACTAATCCCCCGAAGAATCCCAGTAGTCCTCCAAAAAATGGAATGCACATCCCCACAAATCCTACTAATGCTGTGGAAGCCCATACACTCCGATTAATTATTTTTAAACAAAAATTGATTCCATTTCAGTTTGAATGTACTTACCAACGTAACTGCTGCGGGCAATGAGTCGCAGTGCTCGACTTGGCTTGAACCGGTAGCTTCCTACTAAAGCCGATTCTATGGTGTCGAACACGGGCATTGCGAATACCTAGGAGGAGTAACACAATGTTATTTTAGAAATTTAAAAGAAAAATAAAATTAAATAGCACACTAACCTGGTAGCTTCCAATGACGTGCAGAAAAACCATGAAGTTGGCAGCAGCTATCAGCCACTTGGGGTTCTCCAGGGAAACAAGAACGTCGTCGTCCACAGCGATCCCAAACGCCCAATATCCGGATATGGAAACTGAGATGTAGCAGATGGCAACAATCACGTAAGCCACCGTAACCCCACGCCACATCGGCACCTTCGACGGCTTCTCTTCCGTAGACGGAATGGTGGCTTGTATTTCCAAAACCACGCTGTGCCCCGCAAATGCGAACGCGATGGTCCCAATTCCGTTCAAAGCGTCGAAGGCCTGGCCGGGGGCGGTGTGGGATCGAACCCCGTACGTGACTTGGAGGGAGTGGTGGTCCTCGTTTCCTTTGATGAAGGATGCGACGCAAGCCACCATGGAGTAGGCGAAGGACATGATTGCAGCAAGTAGAGACACTCCTTTCAGGGAGTTGAAATTCGGGCTTTGGGACAACACCAGTTGAAGCACCGTGAAGAACAGGATGAAGTACGTCTCTCGGATTTCATCGAACGTGTCCGGAAACACAAGCTCGCACGACTTCTTCAGGGACTTGCCCCCGGTCACAGCGTACACAATGCTGGAAGCTACCTGAACAGTGAGTTGGAGGGGCATTATGGTCCAGTACCCAAGCTTGGGTCCGAACGCGTACATCCCAAGCTCCGGGTATCGGTCAAACCGCCGCCCGGGAGCCACCTCGTGCAACTGCACCAGCTGCCACAGCGAGTAGAACGTGATAATCCAAGACAGCACAATCGCCGTCACTCCAGGGGCCCTATACGCAATATATATATATATATATATCATATCAACAACTTAAATTAAAATCCAATCATTTAATCTCAACTACCTATCTATCTACAAATGCATAAAACAACAAACCATCCAAGCTGAGACAGGGCAAAGGGCAGGCCGAGCACCCCCGCGCCCACCATGGCGGTGACATTGTGAAAAGCGGAGTACCACCACTTGGCTTTCCTGGAGGCGGTGATGGGCAGCCAGTTGTTAAGTTGGGCATGGGGCTTGCCTTCTTCGGGTGGCGTCGTGAAATGGGTGGCCTGGTCGGGATGAATTTCTTCATGGCTTTGGATATTGTTCTCTGGATCCTGCGATACAATAAGGCACATTGAAAATATATAAACAATGAAAGGGAAAGCGAGATAGAGGGTGAGAGGTACCATTTGGAAGGTGAAGGAGGAAAGGGTGGTAGTGTTTGTTATATATATATATATATATATATATATATAAATGTTGTTTTGTGATATTTGATGATTGCAAAGTATGTCAAGTTATGTCAGGTTTCTATTATTTTATCTTTCTCATAATCTCTGTTATTAATAAAAATTAGTGAAGCATATTTGGGCTAAATATGACATTTTTACTGGCGCATGGCAACGAGACAACTCGATCATCAACAATAGTCGTGATTAATAGTGACGATGATGACACAATGAGCGCCAATGAAATCAATATGAATCAAAGACTGACAAAATGAATGACGCTCGAGAACCAGGACATATACGAACAAAGCAGACAATCATTGATTTTGTGGAGGAGCAGAGCTCCGAGTGTCACTGCGAGATGAGTTAGCTGCAGCAACAAACCTGAACTGCGGGTTCGAAGACATCAGGCGGACAAGCAAGGAAGATCATAGATAGCTTATTGAGGGATTTTAGTTTGATATCTTCCATTAACAAAAACCACTTAAAAATTTAATATTTCTGTAAAAAGGGAAATAAAAAAGGGTATCTAAATAAAAATAAATATAAGGGCATCTAAATTATGACGTAGGTGAGGCGGGGGAGCAAGTAGGAAGGGCATGGGAGCATTAATTAATGTAGAAAAAGAAGCATATGGTGACACAAAAATTCCAATTTTCACACATCAAATTGTTGTTCCAGTCAAACCAAATTAGGAAAACCCGTCGCTCTCAGCTGATGATATAAATTAGATAAATAAAGATGTGTAGTACAAATATTTGAATCTACCTACTTTTTTGGTAACCACTTCGGAGTCGGGGGCTTTGTGCTTTTACATTAGGCTTGCACTACCTTCCGGAATTTGGTTCTCAGTTTGGAGAAAAAAAAAAAGACACACGTGCATTAATAAATCTTTCTATTATTATCTTTTAATCACGTGCACTCAATGTATTTGACCAATTCTTTATATATTTTGATAATAAAATAATAATAATCAGTGTATTTATTATTTAATTAGTGACTCGGTCTGGAGACCAATAAACCACTTTTAATTCCAACTCATTTGTGTTCATATAATATCTTTCACAGCATAAAATTAAATGGGAGGCAGGGGGAAGCAGATGATGGCGGTGATTGGACGGAAGGGATGACGTGGAGTTTGCATCAAATTAAATGGTTCAACACGTTTATTGTTGGCGGAGCGGAGGGAGGCGGGAGACACATTTTTCCTTCCCATCCCAGCCCATTCTAATTTCTAATATTAATTTTTATTATTTTATTTAATCTCTGTACATATATATACTTTTGACTTTGACTTTGAAAATTTTGACAAATACGCAATCCTATTGGATATGCTGCAATACTAGTATATTCAATTCACCAGNTCACAGCATAAAATTAAATGGGAGGCAGGGGGAAGCAGATGATGGCGGTGATTGGACGGAAGGGATGACGTGGAGTTTGCATCAAATTAAATGGTTCAACACGTTTATTGTTGGCGGAGCGGAGGGAGGCGGGAGACACATTTTTCCTTCCCATCCCAGCCCATTCTAATTTCTAATATTAATTTTTTATTATTTTATTCAATCTCTGTACATATATATACTTTTGACTTTGACTTTGAAAATTTTGACCAATACGCAATCCTATTGGATATGCTGCAATACTAGTATATTCAATTCACCAAATTTAGCAATTGACTTTCCTCTTGGATTTCAACCTATAAAAACCAAAAACTTTCTTCCTCTTTCCCATCACTTCCCTCCTCCTTTACCTCCAGCTTCCACTCCAAAAGTATATCCATCCATTGTCAACTCAATTGATCTTATCATGGCTTCTAATTCCAACACTAGTCCTCCTGAGACAAAGAAATACAAGGGCGTACGACGGCGTAAGTGGGGGAAGTGGGTGTCAGAGATTCGAGTTCCGGGCACACAAGAGCGCATGTGGCTTGGTTCTTACTCGTCGCCGGAAGCTGCCGCCGTGGCTCACGACGTCGCATATTATTGCCTGAGAAGACCCTCAAACCTCGACCACCTCAACTTCCCGCCCATGGTTCTGCCCTTGACCAACCACCTCCTTATCCGAGACGACATGTCGCCTGGCTCCATTCAGAAGGCAGCCTCCGACGCTGCCATGGCCGTCGATGCGCAGTATATATGTAACAGCTCGCCTGATCGGGGCAGCAGCGGCGGGACAGGGGCATTTCACGGATCAGGATACGAGAGTTATACTGCGATGAATGATCAAGATCGAGATCGAGATATTTCCATCGAAGATTATCTGTGAGCGTCAATTTGATCATTGGTGATTAACGGCGGGGATCTTATGATAGTTTTATCGAATAGTGATCAATTTTTCATTAGACTTCCATCGGGGCCGGGCAGGATCTCCACCTTTCCATGATTTAAAGTGGACTGGAGAGATTAAATTTTATTAAATATATAAATTAAATTAAAATATCGGAAATTATGGTCGTACCTAAGAAATAAGAACATGAATGGTTGTGCTGTAAAAGCTAGAAACAAAGATCCTGAATTTAGTACGCAGAAAAGGATTCTCTTGAAATTAATAAAAATTAAATATCATATATATTTAAAATTCAAAGCTCTCCCTTTCTAATATGATTGTGTTCCATTTATTTATTTATTTATTATTACGCGAGCTGGGTATTAAAATTTGATAAAAATGATGGAAAAATGAAAGTGAGTGGATGGGAAAATGGACGGTGCCATACAGAAACAATGGTGTCGTCAAAGCCAAGACTTTCGGTGTGAATACGAACAAAATTCAAACTTCAAACTTGGAGCTGCATTAATAACAGTGACGAGGTAAGGTTTTTGTTTTTGGTTTCTTTCTGAAACGTGGGTCGACTCACCATGGTCGTGGACCATTGAATTATTTAGATTAATTAAATCATTTACTTCGTATGTAACAAAAGCTGGAATAGCTCAGTTGGTTAGAGCGTGTGGCTGTTAACCACAAGGTCGGAGGTTCAAGCCCTCCTTCTAGCGTTTTTTTATTCACCAAGTTTTTGTTAATTTTTTTATATTCAGGTTTTTAGTACAGAAAATGAAATAAATTATCTATATACATCATGAAACCACTTAATTCTAACACTTCCTCTAAGATTTTGATCATCAAAATCCTAACAAAACTGATTAAAAACAAATCAGTATTAATATATTTATTAGTTTAAGGTCACTTGAATGGAATAGGATTAAAGAAAAAAAAATGAAGCCACATCTCACAAACAAAGTATACATTTCAGGAAAGTGGAAACTACCCTCGTGTAAAACAAATTTGGTTACTATTGTTGTAAAAATAAATAAAGTATTCTTCAAAACAAACAAAATAGTAAGCAGATAAAATTATTTTTTTATCGACAAAAAAAATTATAACTATAATCGGACGCAGACAGATTCTAAGGCTATTGAATCAAGCAAATGCGAACAGATTGACTGCAATATACTCTACATAAATTACATTTATAAATAGCTATAGAAGAGCGTTGCTGTGCTTAGAAAGGGATGATGTGTTCTAAATTTCAAAAGCGAGCTAACTTCTGTACATTTGGCTTCCAGCTTTTTGTGGCTTTTAGCTTAACTTAGATTACGCATTTGAGTTCAGAATTTTGAGTGTTCCTTGAAATAAATAGGTAGCTACATATCTTGCTTGGGCCTTCTGCTCAACTCTGAATAGTGACCACCCATTAACTGCAAAATCTCCTCCCAGAGTCCCTCTGATGCGGCGCCACTAATTAGATTTGAGCTACAAGCAGCCACATGCCAGTAATCTGATTCAATCTCCTCCCTCAATTGATCCAGTTGCCACCCAGCATAGCCCACAAAGAATCTGAAGTCCTGAGGCTTAAGGATTCCCTTCTTCACCAGCACTGCAGCTTCATCAAGGCTGTTTCGAGCGCCAAAGCAGAGGCCTGGGATCACTTCTTCAAACCCATGGAGTTTCAATTTTTCTCCTGTTTTCATCAAAAACATGCTCGCCTCAACAGGCCCTCCAAAGTGTAGAGAGCAATCAGAGAATGTAGTTGCTAAGTCAAGATTGGTTGGATTCATATGCTTGATCTTTCTGTGGAGCGGGGAATTAATCACAACCCCAAATGGCCCCTCCTCAGGATGTCTGTTTCCACATCTGAGGAGAAGAATGACTGTTCGCTCAAAACTGCGAACACCCTCCAACTTCTCTGTGGCCACAAGGACACACCCAGTCTCAGGCACAGGAATGGGATGTGCCCACTTCAGGCCCAGAGGCCTACACTCGTGAGCGTCACCCTTTGCATTTTCCACCTTCTCTGCCTGCAAATAATTCACACCACGCAAGAATAGTGCATTGGATGATCAAGGAGTTTACATTTCTTTCATTCACCCTGTTTTGTCTGCATTTATGTTCTTCACCTATCCTACCTCATGAAACCAGGTAACACCATAATCTTCTAATGCAACAAAAGATAAGCTTTAGGCGTGTATGCGAGGGTTTCTACCCTAGGGAACTAAAAACGCGGTATCTCATAATTACCAGATTATACCCATTTCCTATTAGGAGTATGATCAAATTCTGTAAAAGCATCATAAATCACCTGCTCACGAGCAAATAGATTTGCTCTGAATTCCCTCCAGTCCAAATTAATATGATGTGATTTTTGGGAAGAAGATTCATTAGTTTTGTTGGCATCAGAAATATTGTTTGATTTAGCGTCATCTCCAGGTACCGAATGGTCACCATTTCCTGCACTTACGAAAGAAAAACAAAAAATGATAGTTCTCATGGTGGGCACAGATAATAAATATTAAAACGGTTTCCAAAAGGCACTTTATATTTAGGAACAAAAAAAAAAAAAAAAAAAAAAAAAAAAAAAANAAAAGAAAGAAACTGATACAGAATCATACAAATGTTATTGGGAAAATCCAATGCCCTGATTTTAGGTTTCAAGCTTACATATACAATTCTACAGTCAGTATTACATCCCAATTCCCAAGCAGAGCAAAAGGGCAAATATCGTAATGCCAGGGAAATGTGAAAAGAAACTCGGAATCCGAATCAAAGAAGAAGAGATCAAGAATTCTGGAAGAAAAAAAGTACCAGGAGAGGGAGAATTGTCGCGATTCTTCTTGGCAACCGCTGTGACCAGAAAAGAGCGAGAAGCAGAAGGCCTGAAATGTGGGATCTCNAACCGCTGTGACCAGAAAAGAGCGAGAAGCAGAAGGCCTGAAAAGTGGGATCTTAAGCAGGCGCAGAAGATGAGCGCCAAAGAGATGTGAAGAGGAAAATCTCCTCGTAGTCTTCGGCAAGCTGGGAGAAATGGGTTGTTTGAGTGAGAAGGTGGCGGTATTCTTGAGATTTACAGTGCAGAGATCCATATCCGAAACGATTTTGCTGGGGGAATTAGACACGAGTGTGGGAAAGAATGATGATCCAATCCAGAGCAGAGGAAAATATCAGGTGGGAAAAAGGAAAAGAAATAGAATATTATGGCGAGACGATATAATGTTGAAGATTAAAGGCAAACAATGAGCAGCCAAAAGTTGAGGTCAAAATGATAGCAGGGCGCCGAGAGAATATGCCATAGTTTAACGGAATCATGTCGCCGAATAATTTCTCATGTGGCCTTTTGTTGGGTGACATAATAAATGAAGCTTCAGTTAGTGTTATTGATTCAACCCAATCTATTTAAAGACCTTACATATATTAAATTATAATTTGGAAATAAAAAATTTAATTACATGATGATCTCAGGGTAAAGATGTTTCTTCAACTAAATTCCCGCGACGATTGCGAGAGCCAGAAAAGTTTCCCACGTAAAAACCAAACGACTACAGAACAAAAATAATGGGAACTTTTTAATTTCAAGTTAACCACCGTGCCGGTGCGGTTGCGTCTGTCACCGCCTGTCTCCAACCCTACCAGAAGCCGAAGCCACAGCCACACTACTTTTTCTCACCGAATCTGTCTCCGCTATTCCCTTGGATCGAACATGCAGCGCAATGGTCTCAATGGCTTTTGATTCCCATCTTCTCCAGCAGCCGTCTGGAACCCGACGTGGTCCCATGTAATTCCAGCCCCTCTACATTGTGCTTGCTGAAGCCCATTTATTGAACCCTACCAGCCAAACCCTGTTTCGCCATTCCTTTCAAGTTAGAATCAGATTTCTCTGCAGGCTGGCGTGTGTGATACTTCATTTGGGTGCCTTCTGTTTCTCGTCTTCGTAATTGTTTGTTTCGTTATGTGGCTGTGTGCTTCTAGGATCTTGAAGGATTTTAGCTGGGCGTTGGATTCAAGTCATAGTTGACTATTTTCTTGACGGAAGCAAATTCACTAAATCCTCTGAGCTAACCTGTCCTGTAATTGCTTCGGAGCCTCTTTCTTAGTGATAGGTTCCGAGGCAAAAATTATTCGATCAGGCGCCAAAATGGATGTAAATAGTTCGAAAGATATGGTTGGCGGTGACATGTTGTCTTTGGCAGCTATAGGTTCTTCTGAAGTTTCAGAGGCGACCCCTGATTCGCTAAAAAACACGCCCTCTAACATTGCAAAATTGGAGGATGTCATCGAGCACTGCGAAGGTAGGCAGAAGTATCTTGCACAGACAAGGAGTCCTTCCGACGGCGGCGATGTTCGCTGGTATTTCTGTAAAGTACCTTTGCTTGGGAATGGTGAGCGCTTTTCATTTTTTTCATCTTTAATGAAATGTTTTCGAATGCGACCTGGGCAAAATTGATGAACAAAGTAGAAAACGAAGGTGAAAATAACTGATGCAAACTTTTTGAGAGTTTAACGACGAATCATATTTGAGGATATACTGAGAAGCCTGTTTTAGGAAGACAAAATTTAAAAGATTTATCCATCCATTTCCTTATAAACTTCTGCAACTATAATAAATACGTGTATATTTTGTTTATCTTTTCTATTTTGAAATAATTAAAGTTTTAGTTATTTATATTCATCTTATGAAGGTTTTCTTCTATTCTTGTCACCTCTGTTTTTCCATTGTAATATGTTCTCATTAAACATAGGAGTTCGCTAGGAGATTTTGAATCAAAGGGCTTTCAAACCTTTTGATGACTTTCTGCTGCTTGTGTTTCAACAGAGCTAGCAGCATCAGTTCCTAAGACTGAAATAGTTGGGAAGGGTGACTATTTTCGATTTGGCATGAGGGATTCTCTTGCAATAGAGGCATCTTTCTTGCAGGTGTATTTTTCAACCTCTTGGATAGTCAGTTAATGCTTATGTTCACCCATATTTCATGAATTGCTTGTAGTGAACTATCTTGTATTTACCTTCGACAATATTTTTAACTCATGAAATTGTCTTCCCACTCACCTGCATGTGTGCTGAATTCATTATTGGATGCTAATTGTAGTTTTAATCAAGTGAAGGATAGAAAATTCGATGATACCACTTTATAAGGAGTGTAAATTTTAATTAGCTTATCATCTTCTGTGTGTTAATATTTTTTTAATATTGTTACAACAAAGATAAAAGAGTTTTCTCAGAACATTCTCTGGTTCACCACTTTATGGAGGACCTATATGGCTTAGATGAGAATGACAGCACAGGAGTGGGGTAAAAAAATTCTAAAAGATGGATAATTTTTTTTTTGTTTACCTTTTCATTAGGGAAATTGAGTGCTGAATGGTAAGATTCAAAAGACATTTTTTGGTCACCATCTCTCTCCAAATTGGGCATTATTTGTAAAAGGCATGACGAAAAGAACCAACACCATCTTTTCGTTCATTGTTTGTTTGCAAACTCTTTCTGGAACTAGAATCCTAGTATGTTTAACTTGGTGTTGGACTGCTATCTTTCAATTAAAGATATGGTGGAACCTATTCTTTATGGACAAAGATTGAAAGGAGAGCTTGGATGTTTTTGGAAACAATTATTTGGCTGGTTTATGGAAATTATGTTAAGAAAGGAGCCGTAGGGTATATTATGATGTATGAAGGAAGGTTGAGGAGTTTTTGATCTTGTCATTATCATTACTTTGAGTTGGTGTACTCTCTCAAAATCATTTTATTTTTTTTGGATAAGACCTCTCCCGTTAGAATGGAGGGTGATAAAGCTATAGTGATGGAAAATTCGGAAGCATATACACCAAGTCACAATTGAACTGACTATATCATCGTGAAAATGTATAATAAGAGGATTCTGTCTTGGAAGATTCTTCTGTTTTGTTCTTGCTAAATGGTCCAGCAGAATATTCCAATAAATTTCTCCCACAGTAGCTTCTTTTCCTTTTTGAAAGGGTTCCCCCCAAGGGTGAGAGAGAGGTAGAGTTGTGGGTCTTCCGGGAGAGCTGTGTACCAATTAAATGTTGAAGGGAGAAAGTTCCAAAAGTTCCTTGCAAAAGGCAGGAAAGTAAAATATGACTCATGGCATAAAGCATACCACTATGGAGACAATGCCATGTAGGACAATTTTTTTATGGTGCTTGTCATGTGTATTGATAGCCTTGTGTGCTAGTTCCCAGAGGAAAAACTTTATCTTCTTTGGGTATTGCCCCTTACAAATCAGATCATATAGTGGCTGTGAAGAAACTGTACTACTGGGGGAGAGCTCATGCAAGAGGGAGTTTGTGGAGAAATGACTTTTTGGTTCTAGCTTCCAAATTCTTTTATCCGTTTTTTGTGAAGACGAGAAATTTGGAAGACATCGTAGAAGAGCGCTTAATTCCTCAATCTCTGCACCTTTCTGATTTCTTCTCAAATTCAAAATCCAAAAGCCAAGCTCAGAATTCACATGTTTCTTACAGCCCCATCCTTTTTGAGAGAGTTTAAAGAGTAGAGGAAATTTCTATCAAGAGAGTCATCCTCAAGCCAATTTTCCTTCTAGAAGGAAATGTCTTCTCCATTCCCCAATTTGTAATAAATTCTTCCAAGAATCAGTGAGCAATGCTTCAGAATAGCTTTCCAAGGACCTTTTGCTGTTACGAGAGAAGTGCTGCCCAGTTTAGTATTGATGGGGGTGGTTCCATATTTTTCATCAATAACTTTCTCCATAGAGCTGTGCTTTCCTATTGATATTGCAAATCCATTTGACTAAGAGGACTTTGTTTTTATCTTTGAGGCTATGTAGACCGAGCTCTCTTTTTTCAATGGGAAGAAGAAGAGTTCCCATTTGACAAGTGGTAAGCCATTCCTATCAACATTACCTTTCCCACAAAAGTTCCGGATCAATCTTTCATTGATGATAGTACCTTGGCCGGCATTTGAAAAATGGACATATAGTACGTCAACTGGAGTACCTTCATGTAATTTTTGGAANCATTTGAAAAATGGACATATAGTACGTCAACTGGAGTACCTTCTTGTAATTTTTGGATTACATTTTTGTATGCGCATTTGGCTTGGTCTTTTCAATTGCAACTCCTCGTCATTTTTATGAAACAATATTGTTTCTCTTTATATATATGTTTGTATCTGTGTGTTTCTATATATATATCTAAAATATTTATTTATATATTATGTTTTGTTTTGTCTGCTTCTTTCTTTCTTTTGAAGTAAATGGAAAAAAACATGTAACGATTCTTTACATTTTCTGCATTTGAATAAGAGAGAGGAAGAACTACTTTCTATTTGGTGGAAAGAAATTGCTGAATGTAGTGAAGGGCCAAAAGAAAGAGCTGGTACTGGTCTGAGGCTCGATAAACAAAGATATGAATCTGCTTCGGAGGTTGCTAAATTAATCAAATTGTATGACATTGAAGAAGAGCGAGTTGGTGTTCCTGTCAAAGGAGGACTCTATGAGGTCAATTTGATGCAATCTATATTTAAGAATTTCCTCCGTGTTTTATATTAGCACGATCTTGTCTGGCACTATCCTTGTCTACATTCTTCCCAATTGTTGCTAATTGTAATAGATTTAGGTGATAAGAAAATATAGTTTCTGTGACATGAAAAGTATTTCTTGTTTTCTGAAAGTGTGTTTTCTCGTGGAATGTGTCATTCTGATTTTTTTTTTTAATATCTAAGGTGGGAAGAATTAAAATGAACCTGATTTCCCAAATGTTAGTTATGTTATTTATTTTTGTTAATGGGCTCATCAATAGGGAAGAATTAAAATGAACCTGATTTCCCAAATGTCATCGATTCATTAACTATGGAGATATTAGTCTTACCAATTAATGTTTGTCTTCTAGATAGTTTTATAAAAGTTAAAGTTAAAGTTAAAGGATTTGTAAAGTTTTTTAGATATCATATACAAAGTTTTAAATATCTTTTGAAATTGTTACTTTTTTTTTCTGTTTAATTTACAAATGCGTGCAACTGAAGTGATATTATATATGCAGANATTTCCCAAATGTCATCGATTCATTAACTATGGAGATATTAGTATTACCAATTAATGTTTGTCTTCTAGATAGTTTTATAAAAGTTAAAGTTAAAGTTAAAGGATTTGTAAAATTTCTTAGATATCATATACAAAGTTTTAAATGTCTTTTGAAATTGTTACTTTTTTTTTTTCTGTTTAATTTACAAATGCGTGCAACTGAAGTGATATTATATATGCAGGTAGATTTAGTGAAGAGACATTGTTTTCCTGTTTATTGGAATGCAGAAAATCGTCGAGTAATGAGAGGCCATTGGTTTGCTCGTAAAGGAGGACTTGATTGGCTTCCACTTCGGGAGGATGTTGCCGAACAGTTAGAAATTGCTTATCGTAGTCGGGTTGGTTGTTTGTTCTCTTATTTTTATACAATCTCTCACTTCTTGTTCGAAAGTTTTGCATGCAAAGCATCTCCAAGTTTTCATGATGAAGAAAATGGTTTCGTGTGAAATGGTTTCATTTTTTGCTGTGTAGTATCTAGTTTATCTTCATTTCTAAACTTGAATTTTTTTTAGATATCTAAATGATTAGCAAATCATGGATAAAGGTGATTTTGATCTAGGTGTGGTGCCGGAGAACATTTCAGCCATCTGGACTTTTTGCATCCCGAGTTGATTTACAAGGATCTACCCTAGTNGATAAAGGTGATTTTGATCTAGGTGTGGTGCCGGAGAACATTTCAGTCATCTGGACTTTTTGCATCCCGAGTTGATTTACAAGGATCTACCCTAGTATGTAAATTATTTGGAGCATGAAGACTTATTTTGTTGTTTCATCATAACTTGAAATTTAGGAACGTTATTTATCTTGGAATTTCCAATGTAGGGACTTCATGCTCTTTTCACTGGGGAGGATGATACTTGGGAGGCTTGGCTGAATGTTGATGCTTCTGGTTTTTCTAGCGTGATTAGTTTGGGTGGCAATGGAATTAAGTTAAGGCGTGGCTATTCCCTGTCTAACGCTCCTAAACCTACTCAAGTTTGTACTTCTTTCTTTCTAGTAGTCTATGAGTATAATTTTACCATTGCCTTTACATCCCCCCCACCCCCATTCAGAATCCTACTGGATATGTGGTGTAGGGGGGGGGGTGCTTTTTCTTTAAATGCTGAATCTCACTAAAATGTACTCTAACCTGTATCCATATTTTCTTTATCAATTTTCTCTGGGAAATTGTGTGGCTTTGTTCAACCATATGCCTCAAGTGTCCTTTGTTTTCCATTTAGGATGTTTTCACTTTGTTCGATGCACTTGAAAAACAATAAAATGGGACTCTTTCGTAAAATGGTACATAAATACCACAGTAAACATGAAAATACTTGCTGTGATGCAAGAGCCACTGTTGAATGATTAAAAGTTGGGTTGAACACGGAAATGAAATTGTTGTTCCTTCCATAGAATGAAAGGCTAGGTTTGCTCCAAATTGGAGGAAAAGGAAAAGTATTCTGTTCCTTTTTATTAATGTTCTCTCCTTCACATTTTTATTTCTTCTAATTTTCAAGGATGATTTGCGCCAGCAGAGGGAAGAAGAAATGGACGATTACTGTTCACAGGTATGTCTGCCATCATTGAGCTTCTTGACATTGTTTTCATGTTATCATCGAGCTCTTTTGTAATTTTCCGCTTGGTTTTATTTTACTTGAATGGAACCCCTTTCTTTACTTGGGTTTCTTTTGTGAGCTTNGAAATGGACGATTACTGTTCACAGGTATGTCTGCCATCATTGAGCTTCTTGACATTGTTTTCATGTTATCATCGAGCTCTTTTGTAATTTTCTGCTTAGTTTTATTTTACTTGAATGGAACCCCTTTCTTTACTTGGGTTTCTTTGGTGCCAAATATTCTTTCATTTTTTTCTCAATGAAAGCTCGATTTCTTAAGGGAGGAAAACATCGAGCTCCTTGTATCCCTATTATATCATTCTTAAAAACTTGATATATTTCATTCCAGTTCTTCATATCTGTGCCCTACCAGTTTTTTCTTTTCTTTCTTTTGTCATTAGATCCCTATTAATTCTTTTCAAAGCATTCGTAAGCTGTATTGATAGAAATCCTCTTCATTTTAGTTTCAAAATANCAGTTTTTTCTTTTCTTTCTTTTGTCATTAGATCCCTATTAATTCTTTTCAAAGCATTCGTAAGCTGTATTGATAGAAATCCTCTTCATTTTAGTTTCAAAAATTTTTTAGTACATACGGTAGTTGAAATTTTGCTCTCATTCTTTCAAATTTTATTATGATTGATTTTGTTCCAGTTCTTCTTTGCATCCGTTTCCAGTTCATAAATGTTGATTATGTTTTTACAGTATTCTCTAAATAATCATGTTCCTTTAGTTGTGAAGAATACCACTGCCCACNAAATTTTATTATGATTGATTTTGTTCCAGTTCTTCTTTGCATCCGTTTCCAGTTCATAAATGTTGATTATGTTTTTACAGTATTCTCTAAATAATCATGTTCCTTTAGTTGTGAAGAATACCACTGGCCACCCCATGTTGAGGATTATTGGGAGTGAGTCCCACATTGGCCAATTTAGGGAATGATCATGGGTTTATAAGTGAGGAATACTATCTCCATTGGTATGAGGCATTTTGGAAAAGCCCAAAGCAAAGCCATGAGAGTTTATGCTCAAAGTGGATAATATCATACCATTGTGGAGAGTCGTGATTCCTAACATGGTATCAGAGTCATGCCCTAAACTTAGCCATGTCAATAGAATCCTCAAATATCGAACAAAGAATTGTGAGCCTCGAAGGTGTAGTCAAAAGTGACTAAAGTGTCGAACAAAGGTTGTACTTTGTTCGAGGGCTCTAGAGAAAGGAGTCGAGCCTCGATTAAGGGGAGGCTATTCGAAAGCTCCATAAGCCTCAAGGGAGGCTTATAGTGTACTTTGTTCAAGGGGAGGATTGTTGAGGATTATTGGGAGTGAGTCCCATATTGGCTAATTTAGGGAATGATCATGGGTTTATAAGTGAGAAATACTATCTCCATTGGTATGAGGCCTTTTGGGGAAGCCCAAAGCAAAGCCATGAGAGCTTATGCTCAAAGTGGACAATATCATACCATTGTGGAGAGTCGTGATTCCTAACCCCCATTTCCCTCAAAATATATATTACGTGTTTTGAAGTTCTTTGATAAGAAGATAGGAATTGGAACTCTAATTAGAACTTCAAGTATTCCCTCTAGATAATCAAGCCATGTTTTATTAATGCTCTGAAATAATTTCATCCATTTTGACGATAACATAGGCCTTGGCATTGAGGGTCTATCCCTTCTCTACTTGCTTGGATGGTTCACTAATTTAGACGGATGAGGTGTTCAGTCTTTGTTTGAAGTTTTAACCTGCTTGAATACCATTGATTGAATACCATACATAACTGTTTTATTCATGAATGCGAAAGCTATAAAGATTTCTGAATGTGAAACTGCTTGATCTAATCTAATGATTTAAACTCTCGTCAATTTTGTATTTGTTTGATAAGTTTATAATTAACTTGATTTTATAAAATTTTCTACGTGTATCATGTCACTTTGGAAGCCACATTATTCATGTGAGGTTGTTGCTTTAGGTTCCTGTTCGACACCTTGTGTTTATGGTTCATGGCATTGGTCAAAGACTGGAGAAATCTAATCTAGTTGATGATGTTGGGAATTTTCGGCATATTACATCCAGTCTTGGAGAGCGGCACCTCACTTTCCACCAACGTAGCACTCAAAGAGTTCTTTTTATCCCATGCCAAGTAACTAATCAACCCCTTTTCTTACCCTACATTTGGATTGAATGTGTGAGCTATTTTGTGTTGTAATTTTTTCCTGACTCAATATTTTAGAATTCTCTTGTTTACGCATGGACAGGAATACGTGATTTGATTATATTGAACTTCGAAAGATATTGAACGAATTCATTAATTTATAACTCTTATAATCTGATTTTATAATCTGATTTTAAGCTTTGTGCTGACGGTAAAACCACAACTTTTTCTTGGTTAGTNATATTGAACGAATTCATTAATTTATAACTCTTATAATCTGATTTTACGCTTTGTGCTGACGGTAAAACCACAACTTTTTCTTGGTTAGTTCCATCATTGTTGTTTGTGCTTTAGAAGTCTTTATAGATTATTACATGTGTAACCCTTCTTTCATGCTATTATCTCTGTTTGCTTCCTGGAATATGTTATTGTTCACCTTGTTGATCTCTATTATTATGCTATTTTCCATTGAACTGTTTTCTTTTCTTTACTTTTCTTTTTTCCAGTGGAGGAAGGGTCTGAAGCTTAGTGGTGAAGCTGCTGTTGAAAAAATCACTTTAGATGGAGTGAAGGGTTTGCGTGTCATGTTGGGTGCGACTGCTCATGATGTTTTGTATTACATGAGCCCTATATATTGTCAAGACATCATCAACTCGGTAGTGCAAGCTTTATTTGGATTGCTACTGTCCAATACCTTCAGTTTATCTTTTGTCAACAGAATCCTTCTTTACTTTCATTTTCTCTGTACTTGTTTTTCATAGTTCATTGGAGATGGGTTAACTGACGTATGATTTTTTAGTTTCGTTCTTTCATGTCAGTATACATAATTCTTATGCAACTGATACATATCATCAAAGAAGGGTGAAACCTATATCTGCCTTCCGAACTTTGTCATTCATCCTGCACTGAGACACTAGCGTTATTTTATTTTATTAAAAAACAAGCATTCATTGAGAATAAATGGAAGTAAACAAAAAAAAAGGAGCACAGGCATTAAAAAACAGCCCACACCAAAGGAGCCTAGCCACTGACTATACAAAAAAANAAAGGAGCACAGGCATTAAAAAATAGCCCACACCAAAGGAGCCTAGCCACTGACTATACAAAAAAATCTCCAATGTCTAGTAGTAAAACCTATCAGGTGATTACCAAAAAGGACTCCCACATAATTTATGTATACTTTTCTCATGCTAAACAAAGTGTCTCTCTCTATTGAAAAGATCATAAGGTGATTCTATTCCTTAGTTGAGTGGCTTTAGGAGGAGGAGGAGTAGAAGGGGGGGCAGCCGTGTGAAGTTTGGCTCTCCCTTGGCCATTTTGGGGATACTTCTCAAAATTTGTTGTTCTTTACTAAGTAAACAAAAGAGAGCAGTTGTCTTTCACCTCTCCGCTGTTGATGAACAGAAGGGTTGGCTTTCTTAGTATGGGGAGTATGGTCGATGGACACTCAAATGGCTTAATGGCTCTGAGCCAATAATATCTGATTTCTGTATAGAGTCGATCACGAAGAAGCCTGAGAGAAAGAAGACCACATACGTGAGAAGAGAAGGCAATTCTTCTTTAGGTAGGAGGTTGATCATATTTCTACGGTGCTCCAAAAATAATAAATAATAGTAAGCGCTCCTGTTCAACTTTGGGATCCACAGATGTTTCAGTGAATTGGACTGTTCTTTCTTCCTNGATGCTCCAAAAATAATAAATAATAGTAAGCGCTCCTATTCAACTTTGGGATCCACAGATGTTTCAGTGAATTGGACTGTTCTTTCTTCCTATCTGGTATTTGGAAAAACATCTGAGGACATTTTGGATGCTGTTGGGGTGTCTTTTGGCATCCTTATTTTCTGGAGTGATCATAGTCTTTCAGTCACAGAGGTTGTTGAAGGTTATTTATCTCTCTTTATCCATGGTTATTTAGCGGAGGGTTTCTTCTTTGGCCCTCTAGTATTTACTGCCTTCTTAGCAGTACATACTTTTCAGTAGTTGTGCGAGCTCTTGGCCTGTTTTCTGAGTGTTGGGTAGTNTGTTGGGGTGTCTTTTGGCATCCTTATTTTCTGGAGTGATCATAGTCTTTCAGTCACAGAGGTTGTTGAAGGTTATTTTTCTATCTTTATCCATGGTTATTTAGCGGAGGGTTTCTTCTTTGGCCCTCTAGTATTTACTGCCTTCTTAGCAGTACATACTTTTCAGCAGTTGTGCGAGCTCTTGGCCTGTTTTCTGAGTGTTGGGTAGTGACTTCAATGGTGGCTGGTGGTCTTTTTAAAATTCTCTCCATACTGCTCGCTCTTTTTTTTTTTTTTAAAAAAAAAAGATTTATCTTGGTTGATCAACCTGTGTTCAATGATGTTTATACGTAGTCCACTTGAACCAACTGCCTGCCCGCTACAAGATTTGTAGGCTCCTTTTGTCCAACTCTTGGCTAAGGTTTATGGCTTGAGTCCATAAGTCGGTCAGAAACACCTATTCTGATCACTTATCACGATGGAAGCTAGTAACCTTTTAGAACCATACTAGTTCAAATAAAAAATGGTTGGCTCTCCCACTTACGTTTTTTTCCATCTTTGTCTTATGACTGGTGGTTAAGAGATTATTTGGCACAAAAAACCTAAGTTGTGGAATGAAGATGACAAAATCAGTTTTCTTCCTGTGTTAGTAATGTTAGATGAGGAAGTGTCTGGTCTTTTAAGTTATAAGGAAAGTCTTGTGAATCATTCACATTCTCTCTAAAATGGAGCTCTAGATTTCTTCCTCCCAATTTGGATTGCCATAATTTCTGCAGTCCTCGTATAAGGATTGGTTTGAGAGACCTTTCTTAGGGGATGAAGCTCTTGTAATAGATTTTGGGCTACAATAAAGCCCCAAGATATATGATGCTTCTACAGTTGGGGTCTTTCAGGAAACACTTAGGAGAGTATGACACATTTCAGAATCTTTTTTGGACGTGAATGTTGACCTTTATGAAACTGTCGATGCTGACCTCATTACTAGGTCTTGGTTGAGAGGTTAAAGGAAGCCATCACTTCTATCATTTTGGTTATGCAATTTGCTTTCACGGTTCTGGGGACAGATTGTGGATTCTTCAAGTTTGCTTTTCAATTTTTCTAAGTCTGTTGTTGAGGGCCTAGATATGGCCCCTTGTGAGATATGATTGACATGGAGCATTTTTTTAAACCAGAGGAAAGACTTTTCTTTGAAAAATGAAAAGCGACTAATGATAGAACACAACGAAGCACAAAAAGAACCATGCAGAGAACCAAAAAAGAACAAGATACAAAAAAAGACTTCCACAATGAGAAATACCAAGCAAATTGAACAAAAAGAAACTAGCAAAGAGAAGAGCCTAAAGGACCAAACTCAATATAGAAGATCATACTCTGATAACCGAACTAAAGACAACGCCTGAAACCAAAAGCTTAAAAAAAAAAGAAAAAAGAAAAGAGGAAAGACTCAAAAGATGTGAGCCTCAACCAAAAAGAACAACCACCCATGAGAAAAGCATAACTGAGCCCCAAAACATCAAGAAAGAACCATTGAACCCAAACCACAAATGCAATAGAACAATCAAACTTCAACAACTAATACCCTGAGAATTGAAGGGAGGAATTTCATGCATCTTAAGATCGCAAGCCTAAATAAGGTAAGTCAATTTGCTAGGCACAGGTGAACGAAGTGAATGAGGAATCTCTTTGTTACTTTCTTGAAATAATGATACTAAATCATCACCAAATTTTTTTCATGCACTAGTATTATCAATAATAGTTTTCATAAGCTTAAAAGTAGATTTCACACTACTTAAACTAACATCATATTCAACATCAGATCATCAACATAATGTGAGAGAATCAACATAATGTGAGAGAAGAAGCAGTGGGATCCTTGAAGAATTAAATACTTCTTCAACGAAAACACTATCAGAATCTAATACAGTAAAATATTGTCAACTGCAAATTTGAGAAACTACGTTCTTGGCAGATGGAGCCAAAAGGCTAGAAATATTTTATTCTATACAACCTGTATTCCTTGGTGATTGGAGGAGTTGAAGAGTGATGCACCTTTCTTCGAGTGTAGTACTGGGAAAAAATAATTCTTCACATTTTGAACACTTAAAAGACTTAAAGACTCAAGCGCCTCAAGGGAATCACCAAAACATGTCTTTGTTAGTGACACANCTTCACATTTTGAACACTTAAAAGACTTAAAGACTCAAGCGCCCCAAGGGAATCACCAAAACATGTCTTTGTTAGTGACAATGTAGTTTATCTCTAAATTTTCCCTTAAAGCATGTATAAAATCTGGTGATTGAACTAATAAATCATCAAAAGGCAGTGTGGAGACTTTTCATCTACAATTGTTGAGCTAATTTGAATTAGAGAGTTTTATTCTATCTCCCTAGCATTTGTAGGGTTGTTCTCTTCTTTGCAACTCTGTTCTCCATTTGGATTTTTTGACTTCAACAACATTTGGAGGCGGGGAGATTTGGATCTTTGACTCTTGATTGAGAGCGCATGTCAATTACTGTTGAGTCACATTNCAACTCTGTTCTCCATTTGGATTTTTTGACTTCAACAACATTTTGAGGCGGGGAGATTTGGATCTTTGACTCTTGATTGAGAGCGCATGTCAATTACTGTTGAGTTACATCNAGAGAGTTTTATTCTATCTCCCTAGCATTTGTAGGGTTGTTCTCTTCTTTGCAACTCTGTTCTCCATTTGGATTTTTTGACTTCAACAACATTTGGAGGCGGGGAGATTTGGATCTTTGACTCTTGATTGAGAGCGCATGTCAATTACTGTTGAGTCACATTCATCTTTCTATTCCTTTTGGATTTAATATTGATAGTTTGTATTTGTACCGTTTTTTTAAGTCCTCTTTAGTTATTGTTATACAAGACTTATAGAACTTGTCAATTTGGTAGCGTATATATTTATAATAAGAAAATGGGGATGTTATAGAAACCAAAGAGGAAATACAACTTATATGCATAGGGAAACTCCCTCGCCAGAACAAAACCAACACAAGCTCTTTCCAAATTAAGATAGTCTTATAAGTGCTGTTACTACTAGAAACCTTTTTGTGAAGGCCTTTTCAATGAGGCCATATACTGTCTATAATGTGGAAGTGATATAAAACTGGTTATGTAGTGCTATGTGGAATTGATATAAAACTGGTTATGTAGTACTGACAAATTTTCATGATATGAAGCCCTTCAAACCTCGATGGAACTTGGATTAAATGGGCATATTGATTTCTCTTCAGGTATCTAACCAATTAAACCGACTTTATATGAAGTTTCTTAGAAGGAATCCAGGATATGATGGAAAGGTATGTGGCTCAAAGATGATTTTATCATTATCTTCTGTCAAAATTTGATTTGACAATTTGAGTATTCTTATATATTTTGTCTCATTATATAGGTTTCCATATATGGGCACTCTTTGGGGAGCGTCCTTTCGTATGATATCCTTTGCCACCAGGACAATCTGTCGTCTCCTTTTCCAATGGATTGGATGTATGGGGAACATACTAGAAGTGAAGGGTTCTCGGGGGTGGACAATGAATCCTTTACACAGAATTCTTCTTGCAGTACGGGCGATAAATATTCTACTGCAGTTTATGGATGTGCAGACATTGCGCACTTTGCTGAAGAGGAAGATGAGAGAAATGTGAATCAAATGCATCTGCATATGGAAGAGCCTTCCATTGTTGTTGATCCTACTACATCACATTCATCTGATTTCATTTCTAAGCAAGAGAATACTTATGGGGAAGCTGATTATGAGTCCTGCAAAAGGATTCCTCTAACAAGTGATGGGTTTCAAAGGTTAAATAAAAATGGTAACTGCGACTTAGAGGATCCCAGTGTAAATAAAATTGCTGAGCTACAACTTGAGAATTCAGAAGATAAAGATGCAGTAATCAAATCCCTGGAAGAAGAGGTCAGTAGATTCTGTATTGGTACACACATGTCCTGGTTAACTTATTCTTTTATGCTTTCCACGTACAAGAATAAGTACNTTGGTACACACATGTCCTGGTTAACTTATTCTTTTATGCTTTCAACGTACAAGAATAAGTATGCTTTTCCTTTGACACATTGACTTATTATTGTATGCTTTCTACAGCCTCCATTTAAAGGATGTGTTATTTGAACTTCTCGTTTGTTAGGTTGATTGTCTTAAAAAGAAATTAGCGGAGCTTGAATTGATGTCTGCTAATAGGGATACAGATGGGGGATTGAATCAAGGTGCCTCCCAATTTTTTCACTTCTTTGTTTTCTTATGGGAAGAAATTGTACAAATCATATTTTTTGGTCTTTGAAATGTTATCAGGAAATAAGAAAAGTATAGTTGGTATGCCCAAGGAGCCTATGTTAGAAGAGGAAACTCCTGAACAAGATGATGGATCGAAGAGTTTTACTCCTTATATAAAGTACAAAAAGCTTGCATTTAAGGTACGGCAGGGGGAGGGGATTGAGCAGAGAAAATTCTTTTGATATCTTCCAATATATATGTGCGTGTTACATTTTATTTTCTTGTTGAACATTAGGAAACGTTGGTTTGTACAACTATTTTATGTATAATTTTTTTCTGTTATTAGGTTGATACATTTTTTGCTGTTGGATCTCCTCTTGGGGTCTTTCTTGCACTTCGTAATATCCGTATTGGAATTGGTAAGCTCACATTTATGACATGTTAGATACATTGTATTCTTTGTCTAAAATAATTGTTGTAGTTGTTATTCATTATTGAGGAGCTGGATAATCGAATTGCACCCTTGATTTAGTTTGCAAACATTAGGTCCTTCCAACGATTTTATTAAGTCCATTTCAATGGTAGGAGGGCTGTTTCTTCGGTTGGTTAATGGCTAGTATTTGGGAAAAGTGTTAGTGATGTCTGGTTCTTTTTTTCTAGCATGGTTTTGTATGTTAATGAATAAACTTAATGTTTAGGATTATTGAGAGAAGTAGTCTTACATTGGTTAATTAAGAAGAAAATCATGGATTTATAAGTATGAAACACTATCTCCAATGGTACGAGGCCTTTTTGGAAAACCAAAAACAAAACTATGAGAGCTTATGTTCAAAGTGGACAATATCATACACTTGTGGGGGGTTCCTAACATGATATTAGAGCCATGACCTTAACTTAGTCATGTTAAAAGAATCTTCAAGTATCAAACAAAAAAGTTGTGAGCCTCAAAGGTATAGTCAAGGGTGACTCAAGTGTCGAACAACGAGTGTACTTTGTTCGAGGACCCAAGAGAAGAACGAGTGTACAACGAGAAGAACAACGAGGTATAGTCAAGGGTGACTCAAGTGTCGAACAACGAGTGTACTTTGTTCGAGGGCTCAAGAGAAGAAGTCGAGCCTCGATTAAGGGGAGGTTGTTCGAGAGGCTCCAGAGAATAAGGAGAATGAGGCCTTATGAGAGGCTCTATGGTGTATTTTGTTGGAGGGGAGGATTGTTGAGGATTATTGAGGNACTCAAGTGTCGAACAACGAGTGTACTTTGTTCGAGGACCCAAGAGAAGAACGAGTGTACAACGAGAAGAACAACGAGGTATAGTCAAGGGTGACTCGAGTGTCGAACAACGAGTGTACTTTGTTCGAGGGCTCAAGAGAAGAAGTCGAGTCTCGGTTAAGGGGAGGTTGTTCGAGAGGCTCCAGAGAATAAGGAGAATGAGGTCTTATGGGAGGCTCTATGGTGTATTTTGTTGGAGGGGAGGATTGTTGAGGATTATTGAGAGTAGTCCCACATTGGCTAATTAAGAGGAAAATCCTGGGTTTATAAGTATGAAACATTATCTCCATTGGTATGAGGTATTTTGGGGAAACCAAAAGTAAAGTCACGAGAGCTTATGCTCAAAGTGGACAATATCATACCATTGTAGATGGTCATGATTCCTAACACTTAATTCATCATTAATATATGGCTGCACATGGATACGGAATCACTTAATTCATCATTAATATATGGCTGCACATGGATACATTTTATATAGCCAAATCTAGTTCATTGGAGAAATCTTAGAATTAGATTCTTGGGATAGATACAATACATTATTCATGAAGGACCAGAGATTTCAAATTAATTTAAGGAGAGAATACATCTCTTCCCAAAAAAAAAAAAAAAAAAAAAAAAGAAAAAAAGAAAACTGGAAAAAGAAGAAGAAGACAGATTTGAGTGTTGAGAGAAATCTGCTTTCTTTCCATAAAAATGTTACGTTGCTCCAACATTGTATTGGGTTGTCGTCTGGATTTATTAGGGATGTTTTATGTCCCTTGTTTTGTTTGCTTTAATATTCTAAACCCGTTTGTTTGTATCCTTGAACATTGATTCTTTTTCATCCATCAATGATAAAGTTCGTTTCTTGTTTTTTTCTTTTAAATTGGTTAGAGCTCTATCTGCTCCATTTTGCTGCTTTACCCATTCAGAACATATAAGAAATTCTCATGCTAGCGAGATTTATTTTTAATTGATTGACTTGCTATACATGAAAATTGATCTTGGAGACCTTTCCTTTTGGTATTTAACCATCAAGTCTCTATTCATTTTGTTATTGATATTCAATATGATCTTCCTGATTCCGGAGTTATTCAGAATAGCTTTTGATTTAGTAATTTCCAACTTGCGCTCCTAGATATGGTTTATATGCTGTTAAAAGTTTATTGTTTGTTAAAGTAAGCCCCATGATTTTTACGATCCTAAAAGCTTGTTTGTTTGGTCCTCAGGAAAAGGGAAAGCATATTGGGATGAAGAAAATATAAGTGAAGAAATGCCAGCTTGTCGACAAATGTTTAACATTTTTCATCCATTTGATCCTGTAGCATACAGGTCTGTGAAAGCAACCCTTGTAATGAGCAAGTAGAGAATGTATATTTGACCATTCTAAGTGCTAGAATGTTTTCATAACCAGCTACCTTGTGATTTATTGTCTGTTATTTGATTGACATTTTTCTTTTCATTGACCCTTCCTTTTTGTTTACACAATTTTTTTATTTATTGACTTGAAAACGGTACCTTTTTTCTTTTCGACCAGGCATTTTTGGAGCCATTTGTTATATGCTAACCACTTGTTCAATGAGCACAACCACATTACGCGGGCGTTGGGCTCTGTTAATGCATCCTAGAGCATTTATTTGCTATGTGTTTGAGACTCTGGGCTTACTCATTATTTTTTTTTATCAAAGTTATGTGTCTATTAAAAAAAAATGACAGAATAAAAGATTGTGATTTTCTTTTGTCTCAAATTGGTGAAATTTTTTGTTTGTTTCTGACTATGGTAGTATACCTTATGGAGAACGTATAATGGAAGCTTTATTGGATTTATACAGAATAGAGCCACTTGTATGCAAAGAGTACATGCTCAAACGACCTGTTATTATACCATTCCATAGAGGTGGAAGGAGGTTGCATATTGGATTTCGTGTAAATATCTTCATCACATTGATATGGCGAATTCCAGTCATTCTTTAATTTCCTTTCGGTATTCTGATAGATTTTCCTGTATGTAATGCAGGAATTTACTGATAACCTGGCTCTTCGTTCTCAGGCAATAAAGGACGATCTACACACTCTGGGGGTGGGTTGTACTAGACTTTCTAAGATTGTGTCTTCTTCTCATGCTTGCCTTTGGTTTTTTATTTTTCTTTTAAACCTTTCAAATCAATTTTCTTAAATCTTTTCGTCATACTATAAAAGAGTAGTACATCATTTGATTTCACAACGTCATGTAAAGAAACACCGTGAATTATTGTAATTACTTTGACCTCCCAAGTTTTTTTTTTATTTGGATAAGAAGTGCTTTGTTTGTTGAAATGATTTCTAAGAAGACTCTTTTGGGTGGAATCCCAAGGGATGTTTATATGCAGGAATGAAAGTAGTGGAATATAGATCACTAACTCATGTTACCATTGGTTATTGCCATACCAATCCACAAAGAATAATGGATATAAAATAGTTCCTGAAATTCTTTGTTCTTTTAACTATATTAATTTAAAATGGTTAATTTTAAATTTCTTGTGGAGTAACTTACGAAACAAAGTGTTCATAAGGGAACA
>NC_036638.1:21231503-21239035 GCF_002806865.2 Cucurbita pepo subsp. pepo | reverse complement strand
TTTTTTTTTTTTTTTTTTTTTTTTTTTTTTTTTTTTCTAAATGGTTTTGGTTAAAATGTGGTTTCCCCTATATTTTTTAAGGTTTTCTATTTTTTGATTGTCAATAAACTTCTTGATTTTTGGTTAGCAAGTTCAGGGTGCCAATTTATGCGTGCTAGTATTTACATATGTGGTTATTATACAAGTTGGCCTTAACTTGGGCTTGGCTTTGGATCTTTCAAGAGCTTTGTTGAAACAAAAATAAGTACCCTCCAAAAGATAAATAGTTTGTATTGGGTTAATGCCAGAAATTGCTGAAGGTTCTGAGTTACGTTATTTGACAGGTGAAGGTACTCACAGTTTGCCAATCAAAACAAGCAGATAGTCTAGAAGGTAATATATCAGTTTCTAAGCGGTGGCTGCCTGATTTTGTAAATTGTTACATACGTGCATAATCTATATGGATGAACAATTACTGATCAAATCTGAGTGCACGTAACCATGTTGTCAAGAGAACCAGTATTTCTTATTCACTAATTGAGCTCTAAACTGAGAGCCAGTTCTTTCTTGCGGCTACCAGTAGCTTCATTTGAGATGATCAGGTTAAGTTCCTTCATGAACTGCCGTCCACGGCTTTCCTTCATATATGAGTGGAGCCCCTCTTATTGTTTGAAATTAGTGCCAAGCAGGATCTTTATGATAACTATGAGCTATATTTTTCAATTTCATTGTGTTTTCTTGAAAAAAGATGAGCTGTCTTTTAGAGTATCCTCCTTCTCTTTTTGTATGTTTGTAAATAAATAAAGTGAAATTTCACTTTCTCTCTCATATTTTGTGCACCTAATGTAGAAGGAGATGAGAATTTTCAAGAAGGAGAACTGAAGTGTTATGGTGTTGCAATGATGGAGAGATTGACAGGAAGTGAAGGAGGACGGATTGATCACATGCTTCAAGTATGCATTTCCTTTTACTGTATGATACTTAGATGCTGTATTTTCCTTCTGCCTGAAATCCACTGTGTGTTCTCATCAACACATGATTCAAAATTTGGAAGTTTAAATGTTTGTTAGTCTTCGGATGAGAAACCAAAGGCAAGGAGGATATCATATTATGGAGACTGCCTTTCTCGTTGTTTTTGTGGCTTGAGAGAAACGGGAGGATTTATGGGGAGGTTTGATCTTCTAGACACTTCTTTTTCGGATCCGTTGTCGAAGAGTTATGTTTTTGTCATCTGTTTCTTATCCTGAATAGTAAGAGCTCCTTTATTTATCTATATTATTACCTAGTAATTAGAGAGAAGTTTTCACACCTTTATAAGCAATGATTCATTCTCCTTTTTCCTCTCCAACTGGTGTGGGATCTCACATCCACCTCCATTACCAGATATGTTGTTCTCTCAAGTATATACTAGAAGGAAAGTCATTTCAAAACCATTACAAGTCCAAACATTCGACTCTACTCACAATAAAGATGCAGCACAGGTACCAATAGATGATAAACCAACATCCGACTCTACTCACAATGAAGATGCAACGCATGTACCGATAAATGACACACTCATAACTCTCCGAAAACCCACTAAAGAATGCACAAAACAACCCTTATACCCCTATCAAACTATATTTCTTTTGAAAGGCTATCCCCGTTTACACAAAAGTTCAATTGTTATACCTAAAACAGTTTCTGAAGCTTTATCCAAAAGGGAATGACAAGATGCTATGAAAAAGGAAATTTATGCTCTAGAAAAGAATAACACATGGGAAATTGTGGATAGGCTAAAAGAAAAAAAATATAGTTGGATGTAGATGGTTTTTCACAGTAAAGTACAAGGCTGATTGAATATTGAAAAGGTATAAGGCAAGGTTGGTAGCTAAGGGATATACTCAAACTTGTGGGAAAGATTACTAAGAAACATTTGCCCCAGTTGTAAAGATGAACCCGGTAAGAATATTGTTATCTTTAGCTACCAATTTAAATTGGCAGTTCCCACAGTATGATGTGAAGATGTGAAGATGTGAAGAATACACTTCTTCATAGCGATCTAGATTAGGAAATGTACATGGACATTCCTCCAGGTTTTGAAAACACAAAAGGTAAAGTATACAAATTGAGAAAGGCCTTGTCTGGACTAAAACAATCTCAATCTCCAAGGGCGTGATTGGAACATTTACAAAGGTAATGAAAGACTTTGGATATAAGCAAAGTGAAGGAGATCACACTCTCTTTATCAAGCACTGTAACTCATTCAGAAACAAAGGGAGTTACAGTGCTTCTAGTGTATGTAGATGACATCATAGTCACTGGAGATAATATAGAAGAAAAGACTGAACTCAGAAGAAGATTGATGTAAGAATTTGAGATCAAGGAACTTGGAAGGCTAAAGTACTTTCTAGATATTGAAGGTAGCATATTCATCCTAGGGCATTTTCATATCCCAACAAAAATACGTGGGATTTACTAATGGAAACACGGAAAAGCGAATGTAAACCTACACCAGCACAAATGAATCCCCATCAGAAATTGGGTGAGTCAAAAGAACCTGCAGTGGACAGAGAAATGTACTAGAAGCTAGTGTGAAAGCTAATATATCTAGCTCACACTCGACCAAACATAGCATACTCGGTAAGTATTTCATGCATGATCTGTGGAGCCTCACCTTCATGCAGCATACAAAGTGCTACATTATCTGAAAGGAACTTCAAGAAAAGGAATTTTGTTCAAACAAAACAATTTCCTTGCATTGGAAGCTTACACTGATGCTAACTATGCTGGATCTATAGTAGACAGAAGATCTACGATACCTTTTTTTGGAGGTAATGGTGTAACATGGAGGCATAAGAAGCAAAATATGGTGGCTAGATCACATTTTAGACTTGCGATATGGCCTCCTATGGTTTCTTCTTGACTCCTATTGGTTTGGGCTATTCTTTTCTCTATTGTCCGGTTGTTATCCTTTCATTTGCTCTATGTAAATAATACCCAGCTTGAATTGTTTGCTTGACATTCTGCTGATCTCTCTTTAATTAAATCTCGTTCACTTGCAGGATAAAACATTTGAGCATCCATATATGCAAGCCATTAAGTCCCATACGTGAGTTTCATCTCTCTAATTTAATCAAGTAGAAATAACGTTCCATTTCCTCTAATCTATATATAACATATATCAAGAAAAAAAAATTCTAAAAACACCGTGTTGTTTTCTTCCTATCTTGCCAAGAAATTTGGATTCTATTTGATAACCATTTCATTTTTTGTTTTAAAAAATTAAGCTTGTTTCTCATGATTTCTCAACTTTATCTTTCTAAGTAAACATTTTAATTCTTAGCATATTACAAAATCGAAAACAAGTTTTAAATTTTACTTTTTTAAGTTTTCAAAACTTGGCTTGATTTTTTAAAAGAGCTTATAGCTAGAAATGAGTATTCGTAAGCTTAATTTTAAAAACTAAAAATCAGATGGTCATTAGCCCTTGGCTTCTAGATTATAAACTTCTAAACTTCTAGTTGATATAAATATCGAATAAATGGGGTCTTCTTATATATGATGTCAAATCTTGGAATTCATGCATAATCGTTAATGAATCAGTTACTTTTTGGACATTAATTTCTGTTCATAGCTTTTAGACCTGAAGCTTTCGATCTGTTAGTTTTTATTACATGTCTAAAAACGAATTCAGCAGTTGTGGATATTACCAACCATAAAATCAACTTATCCAGTTTCTGTAGGGCATTTTTTCTGTGTCTGCAATAGTTTTGAGTGGAGGGAGGGAGGTGCATTGGTAAATTGGCTGTGTTCCACCTTCTGATTGTTTTGTTTCTGGCATGCAGAAACTACTGGAGAGATCATGACACTGCTCTTTTCATATTGAAACACTTATATCGAGATATACCTGAAGATCCCGATACACCTCCAGAATATACTGAATCCGATTCAAATGATTGCTGGTACAACCAAAGAGAAACTATTGAAGAAGAGCTTTCTTTGACATTTTCCGATGAAAATGTGGTACGAAACTTCTCTAGAAAAGCAAAGAAAATGATGAAAAATCATAGATAGACAACAAGCATCGAAAGGCAATAGGCAATAGGAATAGCTACAACTTCTAAGGTTAGTGAAGGCTGAACGACCGGGATTGGCATGTTAATGAATATGCAAATTTCCACCTTAAAAATGGGGAGATTTGCTGTTGGCGGGCTTGGGGTCACTTTACTCAGTATTCTCTCCTTTCTTTCCATGTACATAAAGAGGAAGACCAAATGGGGATCATAATATGTAACTTGTAAATTAAAACGTGTAAATGAGGCCAAACTGCTGTTCTCTGACAGTAATAGAAAGTAGGCAGGCGAAGAGGTTAAAGTAGCAAAGTTCTAATGTAACCATTTATTATTCTTTAAAACCTCATCAAAGTAGAAGAACGCACGTTATATTTGAGTCGTAAGCTGAACTGACGGTAAAACCACAACAATATGAAGAATTGAGTTCATCAGAGGTGACAATTCTTATTCCTTGTATAAAAAAGTTGGCATGCTTCAGCTCCCACAAGACCTGTTTCCATTACAAAACCACGATGAACCTACTCAATAGAATGATTATTCANAGATATACCTGAAGATCCCGATACACCTCCAGAATATACTGAACCCGATTCAAATGATTGCTGGTACAACCGAAGAGACTATTGAAGAAGAGCTTTCTTTGACATTTTCCGATGAAAATGTGGTACGAAACTTCTCTAGAAAAGCAAAGAAAATTATGAAAAATCATAGATAGACAACAAGCATCGATAGGCAATAGGAACAGCTACAACTTCTAAGGTTAGTGAAGGCTGAACGACCGGGATTGGCATGTTAATGAATATGCAAATTTCCACCTTAAAAATGGGGAGATTTGCTGTTGGCGGGCTTGGGGTCACTTTACTCAGTATTCTCTCCTTTCTTTCCATGTACATAAAGAGGAAGACCAAATGGGGATCATAATATGTAACTTGTAAATTAAAACGTGTAAATGAGGCCAAACTGCTGTTCTCTGACAGTAATAGAAAGTAGGCAGGCGAAGAGGTTAAAGTAGCAAAGTTCTAATGTAACCATTTATTATTCTTTAAAACCTCATCAAAGTAGAAGAACGCACGTTATATTTGAGTCGTAAGCTGAACTGACGGTAAAACCACAACAATATGAAGAATTGAGTTCATCAGAGGTGACAATTCTTATTCCTTGTATAAAAAAGTTGGCATGCTTCAGCTCCCACAAGACCTGTTTCCATTACAAAACCACGATGAACCTACTCAATAGAATGATTATTCAAAAGATAAAAAATTTACAAAATTGTGGACTAAGAAAGCACGACTCTCGAGCACTCAATAATTGTCTGAGNCAAAAGATAAAAAATTTACAAAATTGTGGACTAAGAAAGCACGGCTCTCCAGCACTCAATAATTGTCTGAANAATTTACAAAATTGTGGACTAAGAAAGCACGACTCTCGAGCACTCAATAATTGTCTGAGCCAACCAAAACGGGCAAATTAGAAACAGGCCATTCGGATCATTCCGGTATCTGATTTATTTTCCTTATTTATCACTTCTCCAATACACTCCTGCCGCTTAACAGGCCTTCCATTGCAGAAAATGTATGGTTGTGTCATGAGTTTGGAGAACTAGCTCCACATCTACAATAGAGATGGATAACCTAAATTCTCCCTGCTCTTTTGACTTAATGATTTTGGGGTAAAGGATTCACTGCAGATCCCAACCATCTTTTTCCAACTTTTCTGCCTTGCTCAAGACATTTTTCTTGGTGTCTTCTTGAAATTGGCTCATCCTACACATTCACGATACCATGTCACCAATTGTGCACATATGTCATAAAATTAGGTATTCTTTTTTCTTCCCACTATATATTTGTAAGCAAATAAGAGCCAGCACCTTGAGAGTAGATCCACATCTGCCACTCCCAGCATCCTTACCGCGAGCAAACCAGCATTCGTTGCGTTATTGATTGCAACAGTAGCAACTGGAACTCCCCTCGGCATCTGCAAGAACAGTCCTTAAAACAATCATAAATGCTGCGTGGGGAACACATTTGTGAAATGTGAACCAAGAATTTCTAAAAGAAAATGATGGTTGTTCTGAATGTTGTAAAAAACACTTGAATAATAGTCATTAGGAAAAAAAACTTCTGCCAGAACTAAAGACTACGATACAAAACTATAAAAGCTAGAACTTTAGAAAGAGATTTGGGTCTCATTGAAGAAAGAGGTTAGGATCCAATTTAAGAGAACAGGACAAACAAAGTAGCGTCAAATCACAANGCCAGAACTAAAGACTACGATACAAAACTATAAAAGCTAGAACATTAGAAAGAGATTTGGGTCTCATTGAAGAAAGAGGTTAGGATCCAATTTAAGAGAACAGGACAAACGAAGTAGCGTCAAATCACACATCACCGAAGTGCATGTTTATACGTAATCAAACAAATGGCAACATAAATTATTTCGAAACCAATACAAAGTACCTGCACAATAGACAGAAGTGAATCAATCCCATCCAATGTCGAAGCACGCACAGGTACACCAATAACAGGCAAAGGAGTAAGAGAGGCAACCATACCTGAAAATCAATGCACCAGATTTCACACCAAGAACTATCACGTGAAATTACAATGTGCAGNATACCTGAAAATCAATGCACCAGATTTCACACCAAGAACTATCCCGTGAAATTACAATGTGCACTAACCAATTACCCACGTAATTTTGAACTCAAGACAGCGCAATAAAAGCATATATTGTGTCCATTTCACCAGCCCTTTAGAATTAAAGCAATGAGATCTTTTGTTCTGTCCAAATACTATATCTATACAGGAAGCATTCAAATGACTAGCCTGGTAAATGGGCTGCACCCCCAGCACCAGCAATGATAATCTGGATCCCTCTCTCCTGAGCGGATGACGCATAAGAAAACATCCAATGAGGGGTCCGATGTGCAGAAACTATCTTTATCTGCTTATTTTTAGAAGAAAAAGTAAGTTAGATATATATACATATATATACACACATAATGAACAGCATCAATCATCAACAATAAAAATTAACCTCATAAGGTACACCAAATGTGTCAAGGACCTTTGCAGCATCTCTCATAACCGGAAAATCCGAATCAGAGCCCATTATGATTCCAACACGAGGCTCAACTGAGTTGAGTATGTTTTTAATAAGAAATAAAGATGATCAGATAGAGGAAAAGACCAAACTTGTATTATAAACGTAAGCAGCTTCAATGAAACCTAACCAAAAATTAAGCAAACCAATTTCCTTTAGGGATAGGAAAGAAGCTTTCAATAAAAACTAAGAGATACAAAAGCTAGATTTAGAGGTTAACCAATAAGACAAGATACAGTTTTCTTGTAAAATCCATTATACTTTTTTTTTTTAAAAATAAAAGTGGAGGTATAAATAAGGAAAGCTCTTCATAAACTATCTTAAAAGAGTGACAGCTTGTTTTTTTTTTTTTTTTTTTTTTTTTTTTTTTTTTTTTTTTTTTTTTTTTTTTTTTTT